>NW_024731013.1:0-123468 GCF_018991925.1 Homarus americanus
CCTTTGTTATACTCAATCAGGGGACTTTTTTATTCTCGACCAGAGGACTTTGTTATAGTCGATTAGGGGACTTAAGTATACTCGAACCAGGGGACTTATTTACACTTGACCAATGGGCCTTTGTTATACTCGATCAGGGGACTTTGTTATACATGACAAGAAGACTTTGTTATACTCGATCAGGGGATATGTCATACTCGATCAGACGACTTTGTTAAACTCAACCAGAGGACTTTGTTATACTCGATCAGGGGACTTTGTTATACTAAATCAGGGGACTTTGTTGTACTCGATTAGGGGCCTTTGTTATAATTGATGAACGGGTTTTGTTATCCTCGACCAGGGGACTTTGCTATACTCGACCAGGGGACTTTGTTATACTCGATCAGGGGACTTTGTTATACTCGACCAGGGGACTTTTTTATACTTGATCAGGGGACTTTGTCATACTCGATCATTGGACTTTCCTATATTTGACCGATGGACTTTGCTATACTCGATGAGGGGTCTTTGTTTATCTCGATCAGGGGACTTTGTTATACTCGACCAGGGGACTTTGTTATTCTCGATCAGGGGACTTTGTCATACTCGACCAGAGGACTTTGTTATACTCGATCAGGGGATATGTTATACTCGATCAGGGGTCTTTGTTATACTCGATCAGGGGACTTTGTTATACTTCATTAGGGGACTTTGTTATACTTGATCAGGGGACTTTGTTATACTTGTTCAGAGGACTTTGTTATACTCGACCAGGGGCCTTTGTTATGCTCGATTAGAAAACTTTGTTATACTCGACCAGGGGACTTTGTTATACTCCACCAGGGAATTGTTATATTCGATCAGGAGATATGTTATACTCGAACAGGGGACTTTGTTATACTCGACCAGGGGACTTCTTTATACTCGATTCGGCGGCTTTGTTATACTCGGTCAGGGGACTTTTTTAAACTCGATGAGGGGCCTTTGTTATACTTGATGAGGGGCCTTTGTTATACTAGATCAGGGGATTTGTTATACTCGACCAGGGGACTTTGTTATATTCGATCAGGGGACTTTGTTATACTCGATTAGGGGACTTTGTTATACTCGATCAGGAGCCTTTGTTTTATTCGATCAGGGGACTTTGCTATACTCGAACAGAAGACTTTATTATACTCGATCAGGGGACTTTGTTATACTCGAACAGGGAACTTTTTTATACTTGACCAATGGACTTTGTTATACTCGATGAGGGGCCTTTGTTATATTCGATTAGGGGACTTTGTTATACTCAATCAGGAGGCTTTGTTATACTCGATCAGGGGACTTTTCTATACTCGACCAGGGGACTTTGTTATACTGGACCAGGGGACTTTGTTATACTCGATCAGGGGACTTTGTTATACTCGATCAGTGGACTTTGTTATACTCGTCTAAGGGGCTTTTTTATACTCGATCAGGTGACTTTGTTATACTCGATCAGGGGACTTTGTCTAACTCGATCAGGGCCCTTTGCTATACTCGACGACTGGACTTTGTTATAATCGATCAGGGGACTTTGTTATGTTCGATATGAGGACTTTGTTATACCGGGCCAGGGGACTTTTTTGTACTCGATCAGGGGACTTTGTTATACTGCACCAGGGGACTTTGTTATACTCGACCAGGGGACTTTGTTATACTCGATAAGGGGACTTAATGTAAGACTCGAACAGGGGACTTTGTTTTACTCGACCAGGGGACATTGTTATACTCGATTAGGCGGCTTTGTTATAATCGATCAGGGGACTTTGTTAAACTCTATGAGGGGCCTTTGTTATACTCGATCAGAGGCCTTTGTTATACTAGATCAGGGGACTATGTTATACTCGATTAGGGGCCTTTTTTTGACTCGAGGAGGGGCCTTGGTTATACTCGATCAGGAGACTTTGTTATACCTCGATCAGGACTTTTCTTATACTCGAGCAGAGGGGCTTTGGAGAGTATCTGGATCAGGGGACTTTTGTTATACCTGATCAGGGACTTTTCTTATACTCGAGCAGGGCTTTGTTATATTCGATCAGGGGACTTGTTATACCTGGATCAGGAGGTTTTGTTATACTTGGATCAGAGTGACTCGGCCATACCTCCTAATTAGGACTTTTGTTATACACGATCAGGGACTTTGTTATACTCGATCAGGGGATCTTTTATACTCGAGCAGGGGACTTTGTTATACTCGATCAGGGGACTTTTTTATACTCGACCAGAGGACTTTGTTATATTCGATTAGGGGACTTTGTTATACTCGAACCAGGGGACTTTTTTATACTTGATCCAATGGACTTTGTTATACTCAATGAGGGGACTTTGTTATTCTCGATCAGGGGATTTTGTTATACACGACCAGGGGACTTTGTTATATGCGATCAGGAGACTTTTTTATACTCGAACAGAGGACTTTGTTATACTCGATCAGGGGATACGTTATACTCGATCAGGCGACTTTGTTATACTCAACCAGAGGACTTTGTTAAACTGGATCATGGGACTTTGTCATACTCAATGAGGGGACATTGTTATACTCGATTAGGGGCCTTTGTTATACTTGATGAGGGGGTTTTGTTATACTCGACCAGGGGACTTTGCTATACTCGATCAGGGGACTTTATTATACTCGACCAGGGGACTTTATTATACTTGATCAGGTGACTTTGTCATACTCGATCAGTGGACTTTCCTATAGTTGACCAATGGACTTTGCTATACTCGATGAGGGGTTTTTGTTATACTCGATCAAGGGACTTTGTTATACTTGATTAGGGGACTTTGTTATACTCGACCAGGGGACTTTGTTATACTCCACCAGGGACTTTGTTATACTCGATCAGGTAATATGTTATACTCGACTAGGGGACTTTGTTATACTCGATTAGGCGGCTTTGTTATACTCGATCAGGGGATTTTCTTATACTCGATGAGGTGCCTTTGTTATACTCGATGAGGGGACTTTGTTATACTCGACCAGGGGGCATTGTTATACTCGATCAGGGGACTTTTTTACACTCGACCAGATGACTTTGTTATACTCAATCAGGAGATATGTTATACTTGTTCAGGGGACTTTGTTATACTCAACCAGGAAATTTTGTTATACTCGACCAGGGGCCTTTGTTATTCTCGATTAGGGGACTTTGTTATACTCGATAAGGGGACTTTGTTATATTCGATAAGGGGAATTTGTTATACTCGATAAGGGGACTTTGTTAGACTCGAACAGGGGACTTTGTTAAATCGACCAGGGGACTTTCTTATACTCGATGAGGGGCCTTTGTTATACTCGATCAGGGTCCTTTGTTATACTAGATCAGGGGACTTTGTTATACTCTATTAGAGGCCTTTTTTGGACTCGATCAGGGGACTTTGTTATACTCGATGAGGGGCCTTTGTTATACTAGATGAAGGGACTTTGTTATACTCGACCAGGGGACTTTGTTAGACTCGATCAGGCGACTTTTTTATACTCGACCAAAGGACTTTGTTATACTCAATCAGGGGATATGTTATACTTGATCAGGGGACTTTGTTATACTCAACCAGGGGACTTTGTTATACTCGATCAGGGGACTTTGTTATACTGGACCAGGTGACTTTGTTATAATCGATCAGGGGAATTTGTTATACTCGATCAGGGAACTTTCTTATACTCATCCAGCGGGCTTTGTTATACTCGATCAGGGGACTTTGTTATACTCGATCAGGGGACTTTGCCTTCCTCGAACGGGGCCCTTTGTTATACTCGACCTAAGGACTTTGTTAGAACCGATCAGGGGACTTTGGTATGCTCGATCTAGGGACTTTGTTATACTGGGCCAGAGGACTTTTTTATACTCGATCAGGGGACTTTGTTATATTCGATCAGAGGACTTTTGTTACACTCGATTGGGGGACTTTGTTATACTCGACGAGGGGCCTTTGTTATACTCGATTAGGGGACTTTGTTATACTCAATCAGGGGATATGTTATACTTGATCAGGGGACTATGTTATACTCAACCAGGGGACTTTGTTATACTCGATCAGGGGACTTTTTTTATACCCGACCAGAGGACTTTGTTATACTCGATCAGGGGACTTTCTTATACTTGGTGAGGGAGTTTTGTTATACTCGACTAGGGGACTTTGCTATACCCGACCAGGGGACTTTGATATACTCGTTCAGGGGACTTTTTTATACTCGACCAGGGGACTTTTTTAAACTTGATCAGGGGACTTTATCATACTCGATCAGTGGACTTTCCTATATTTGACCAATGGCCTTTGCTATACTCGATGAGGGGTCTTTGTTATACTCGATCAGGGGACTTTGTTATACTCGATCAAGGGACTTTGTTATACTCGTTCAGACTGGTTATACCTCGACCAGTGACTTCTGTATTTTACTCGATCAGGGGACTTTGTTACACTCGAACAGGGGATATGTTATACTCGATCAGAGGACTTTGTTATACTCCATAAGGAGACTTTGTTATACTTGATTAGGGGCCTTTGTTATACTCGATTAGAAATCTTTGTTATACTCCACCAGGGACTTTTTTATACTCGATCAGGGGACTTTGTTATACTCGATCAGGGGACTTTGTTATACTCGTCCTGGGTGCTTTCATATACTCGATCAGCGGACTTTGTTATACTCGATCAGGGGACTTTGTTATACTGGACGAGGGGACATTGTTATACTCGATCAGGGGACTTTGTTGTACTCGATCAGAGAACTTTTTTATACTCATCTGGAGGGCTTTTTTATACTCGATCAGGGGACTTTGTCATACTCGATCAGGGGACTTTGTCTTACTCGATCAGGGCCCTCTGCTATACTCGACCAGGGTACTTTGTTATAATCGATGAGGGGACTTTTTGTACTCGATCAGGGGACTTTGTTATACTGGACCAGGGGACTTTTTTATACTCGATCAAGTGACTTTGTTATACTCGATCAGGGGACTTTGTTATACTCGATTAGGTGGTTTTGTTATATTCGATCAACGGACTTTGGTATACTCGATTAGGGGCCTTTTTTGGACTCGATCAGGAGACTTTGTTATACTCGATCGGGGGACTTTCGTATACTCGAGTAGGGGGCTTTGTTATATTCGATCAGGGGACTTTGTTATACTCGACCATGAGGGTTTATTATACTTGATCAGGGGACTTTGCTATACTCGACCAGGGGACTTTGTTAGTACAAGATCAGGGACTTTGTTATACTTTTGACCATGGACTTTGTTATACTTGACCAATGGACTTTGTTATACTCGATGAGGGTCCTTTGTTATACTCGGTCTGGGGACTTTGTTATACTCGAGCAGGGGACTTTGTTACACTCCATCAGGGGACTTTTTTATACTCGACCAGAAGACTTTGTTATACTCGATTAGGGGACTTTGTTATACTCGACCAGGGGACTTTCTTATACTTGACCAATGGATTTTGTTATACTCAATGAGGGCCTTTGTTATACTCGACCAGTGGACTTTTGTTATACACGTCCAGGGACTTTTGTTTTTACCTGACCAGGGACTTTTTTATACATGACCAATGGACTTTGTTATGTACTCGCTTGAGGGCCCTTTCTTATACCTTTCCGATGAGGGACTTTGTTATACTTAGAGCAGGGATCTTTCTATACTCGATCAGGGTATTTATACCCGACCAGAGAGGACTTTGTTAAATCTGGATTCGGGACTTTGTTATACTCGAACCAGTGGTGACTCTTTAGGCTTGACAAAATGGACATTGTTATACTCCAATGAGGGCCTTTCTTATAACGACTAGGACTTTTTGTTATACACGACCAGGGGATCTTGTTATATGGCGATCAGGCAGGACTTTTTTATACTCGACCAGAGGACTTTGTTATACTCGATCAGGGGACTTTGCTATACTCAACCAGAGGACTTTGTTATACTCGATTAGGGGCCTTTGTTATACTTGGTGAGGGAGTTTTGTTATACTCGACCAGAGGACTTTGCTATACCCGACCAGGGGACTTTTTTATACTTGATCAGGGGACTTTGTCATGCTCGATCAGTGGACTTTCCTATATTTGACCAATGGACTTTGGTATACTCGATGAGGTGTCTTTGTTATACTCGATCAGGGGACTTTGTTATACTCCATCAGTATTCTAAGAGCCTCGGATCAAGCGGACTTTATACCTGATAAGGGACCCTTTGCTAGTACTTGATTAGGTGACTTTGTTATAATTTTATTGTATCTTCTATACTCGATAAGAGATCCTTCTTATACTCGACGAGGGGCCTTGTAATACCTGATTGTGAAACTTTATATACTCGACCAGGAGGCTTTGTTATACCGATCAGGGGACTTTATATTCACCAGGGACTTTTTTATACTCGATCAGGGATATGTTATACTCGATCAGGTCTTGTTATACCGGATCAGGGACTTTGTCTACTCGATCAGTGACCCTTTGCTATAATTTCGACCAGGAATTTTGTTATAATCGATCAGGGGACTTTGTTATGCCTGATATGGGGACTTTTGTTACACTGGGCCAGGAGACTTTTTTGTACTGATCAGGGACTTTTGTTATACTCGGGACCAGGGAATTTTTTATACCGACTGAAGGACTTTGGTACCTGATCGCTCGGACTTTTGTTATATACTCGATCAGAGTGTTCATCAACGGCACACCAGATCAGGGACTTGCACTCGATTAGGGGCCGTTTTTGGACCTATGAGGGCCTGTTATACCTTTATCAGGAGACTTTGTTATACTCGATCAGGAGCCTTTCGTACTCGGAGCATGGGGCCATATATCTGATCAGGGACTTTGCTATACTCGATCAGGAGGCTTTGTTATACTGATCAGGGAATTATGTTCACCAGGGGACTTTGTTATACACGATTGTACTTGCCACTTTATAAGGGACTTTTTTATACTTCTGACCAATGGACTTTGTTGTACTAGAGAGTCTCTTTGTTATACTCTCGATCAGGAATCCTTTTTTATTCTCTAATTGTGAGGACCTTGTTATATTCGCCAGGGACTGGCGGCACCAACCAGGGACTTATTTACACTGACCAATGGGCCTTTGTTATACTCTGGATCAGGGGACTTTTGTTATACACGACCAGAAGACTCTTGTTATACTCGATCAGGGGATATGTCATACTCGATCGTGGGCGACTTGTTAAACTCAAACCAGTGACTTTGTTGTTCTCGATCAGGGGACTTTGTTATACTCAATCAGGGACTTTGTTATACCCGATTAGGGCCTTTGTTATAATTGATGAAATTCCGGGTTTTTTGTTATACTCTGAATCAGGACTTTGCTATACTCGACCAGGGGCTTTGTTATACTCGATCAGGGGACTTTTGTTATACTCGAATTAGTGGGGACTTTTTTATACTGATCAGTGGATCTTCCTATATTTGACCGGATGGACTTTGCTATACCTTCGATGAGGGTCTTTTGCTAATCTCGATCAGGGGACTTTTGTTATACTCTTGACCAGGGGACTTTGTTAATTTCTCGATCAGGGACCTTTGTCATACTCTCGACCAGGAGGACTTTTGTTATACCTGATCAGGGATATGTTATACCCGATCAGGGTCTTTGTTATACTCGATCAGGGACTTTGTTATACTTCATTAGGGACTTTGCTTATACTTGGATCAGGGACTTGTTATAACGGTTCAGAGTGACTTGTTATACTTTAGACCAGGGGCATTTGTTATGTACCGATTAGAAAACTTTGTTATACTTCTGGACTAGGACTTTGTTATACTCCACCGGGGACTTGTTATACTCGATCAGGAGATATGTTATACCTGATCAGGGGACTTTGTTATACTCGGTCTAGGGGACTTTGTTATACTCGTCCAGGGGGCTTTGTTATACTAGGATCAGGAGGATCTTGTTATACTCGCTTTTATACTCGCTGGAGGCCCTTTGTTATACTCGTGGGGGACTTTGTTATACTCAAGCAGGGACTTTTTATACTCGATCAGGCAACCTTTTTATACTCGACCAGAGGACTTTGTTAAATTCGATTCAGGGACTTTGTTATACCCTAGGGACTTTTTCATGACAAATGGACTTTGTTATACTCAATGGGGGCCTTTCTTACTATCGATCAGGGGACTTTGTTATACGACCAGGGGACTTTGTTATATGCGATCAGGTGTTTCTTATACTCGACCAGAGGACTTCTCGATCAGGGACTTTGCTATACTCACCAGAGGACTTTTATATGATTAGGGGCCTTTGTTATACTTGGTAGGGTTTGATATACTCGACCAGGAACTTGCTATACCCCGACCAGGGACTTTTTATACTTGATCAGGGATTTTGTCATGCTCGATTGATGGACTTTCCTATATTTGACCAATGGACTTGCTATACTCGATGAGGGACTTTGCTATACTCGACCAGGGGACTTTGTTATACACGATCAGGGGACTTTGTTATACTCGACTAGGGGACTTTTTTATACTTGACCAATGGACTTTGTTATACTCGCTGAGGGCCCTTTGTTATACTCGATGAGGGGACTTTGTTATACTCGAACCAGGGGACTTTTTATACTTGACAAATGGACATTGTTATACTCAATGAGGGGCCTTTCTTATACTCGATCAGGGGACTTTGTTATACACGACCAGGGGACTTTGTTATACGCGATCAGGTGACTTTTTTATACTCGACCAGAGGACTTTGTTATACTCGATCAAGGGACTTTGCTATACTCAACCAGAGGACTTTGTTATACTCGATTAGGGGCCTTTGTTATACTTGGTGAGGGAGTTTTGTTATACTCGACCAGGGGACTTTGTTGTTCCCGACCAGGGGACTTTTTTATACTTGATCAGGGGACTTTGTCATGCTCGATCAGTGGACTTTCCTATATTTGACCAATGGACTTTGGTATACTCGTCCAGGGGACTTTGTTATACTCGACCAGGCAACTTTGTTATACTCGATCAGGGGACTTTGTTATACTCGATCAGGGGACTTTGTTATACTCGATAAGGGGACTTTGTTGTACTTGATTAGGGACTTTGTTATACTCGATTAGGGGACTTTCTTATACTCGATCAGAGGACTTTGTTATACTCGACTAGGGGCCTTTGTTATACTCGATTAGAAAACTTTTTTATACTCGACCAGGAGGCTTTGTTATTCTCGATCAGGGGACTTTGTCTTACTCGATCAGGGACCTTTGCTATACTCGACCAGGGGACTTTGTTATAATCGATCAGGGGACTTTGTTATGCTCGATATGGGGACTTTGTTATACTGGGCCAGGAGACTTTTTTATACTCGATCAAGGGACTTTGTTGCACTCGATCACTGGACTTTTGTTATTCTCGATCAGAGGCCTTTGTTACACTAGATCAGGGGACTTTGTTATACTCGATTCGGGGCCTTTTTTGGACTCGATGAGGGGCCTTTGTTATACTCGATCAGGAGACTTTGTTATACTCGATCAGGAGCCTTTCTTATATTCGAGCATGGGGCTTTGTTATATTCGATCAGGGGACTTTGTTATACTCGATCAGGAGGCTTTGTTATACTTGAACAGGGATATTTGCTATACGCCACCAGGGGACTTTGTTATACACGATCAGGGGACTTTGTTATACTCGAGCAGGGGACTTTTTATACTTGACCAATGGACTTTGTTATACTAGATGAGGGCCCTTTGTTATACTCGATCAGGGGACTTTGCTATACGCGAGCAGGGGACTTTGTTATACTCGATCAGGGGACTTTTTATTCTCGACCAGAGGACTTTGTTTTATTCGATTAGGGGACTTAAGTATACTCGAACCAGGGGACTTATTTACACTTGACCAATGGGCCTTTGTTATACTCGATCAGGGGACTTTATTATACACGACCAGAAGACTTTGTTATACTCGATCAGGGGATATGTCATACTCGATCAGGCGACTTTGTTAAACTCAACCAGAGGACTTTGTTATACTCGATGAGGGGACTTTGTTATACTCAATCAGGGGACTTTGTTATACTCGATTAGGGGCCTTTGTTTTACTTGATGAAGGGGTTTTGTTATACTCGACCAGGGGACTTTGCTATACTCGACCAGGGGACTTTGTTATACTCGATCAGGGGACTTTGTTATACTCGACCAGGGGACTTTTTTATACTTGATCAGGGGACTTTGTCATACTCGATCAGTGGACTTTCCTATATTTGACCGATGGACTTTGCTATACTCGATGAGGGGTCTTTGTTAATCTCGATCAGGGGACTTTGTTATACTCGACCAGGGGACTTTGTTATTCTCGATCAGGGGACTTTGTCATACTCGACCAGGCAACTTTTACTCTCGACCACGTCACTGGAGGTGTAGGATGAGAGTTTGCGCCCGGTGGAGGGGAAGGTGGTGGGGAGTCGTGTCTCCCATCTTGAAGGTTGTCCCTTCTTACCGCCCATCTTTGTGTGTGCGTGGACTGCACTGTTTAGTATATAAAGTGGCGCCCCAATAGCTCGAACCACATATATATGACATAAACAGCGCAGAAATAACGCAGAGTCCACTGTTCTGTCCGTGAGTGAGTGCGTGCGTGCGTGTGTGTGTGTGTGTCTGAGACAGCAGATGCACTTCGTGGTGACCTTAATGCCGGTGGCTAGAGACGCGGTGGGGGTGGGGGTGAGACCGTCAGTGTCTCCCGGGATGTCACACGAGGAGGGTGTACGCCTGCGTGCTCCGTGGGTACCACAAAAAACAGGCCAATGCTCAACTCTCAGCTCTAGACACACACTAATACACTGACACTAACACTGCCACCGTCACTAAAAAGCACTGTGACGGCCCAACACTGCACATCGCGGCGAAACACAGCGCAACACAATACAACACACTAAGAGTCGAAGCGCATCACCGGCAGACGTAACCGTCTCGGCATTGTTTACACACTTGTAAGTCCACAGATCCCAGTCACTGCGCCATGATGGTTACAAGTGTTCCCTGAAGAATGCAGTGATGGGTAGGGAAACACCGAGTAACACTGAAGTCCGTTTATTATGGATGAGAGAAATACAAGTGGTGACTAGCGTGTGCCATGCACGGCTCACACAGTCAGACTGAGACTGCCTTGCCATATGGCAGCCTTGAGGCAATGTTGCCACATAAAACGTGCAGTGTTGCCACGTGATTATATATATAAATGCTACTCGGCACAGTAGCTTATGTACAGGGTTGCTACTCGGCACAGTAGCTTAGATACATAACCTACATTATCCACTACCTCCTAAGATGTCCCCCACACACAACGCTTCCGTGACGCCTGCTGGACCACCACTCCACGGCCCCCTGACGGAGACACGATGATCCTCCCCATACTGGCCAGATATTATGTAAATAACATTGATTATGTGTTAAAGGAATATCCTTCCTTCCTTAGGCTTTAGTAAGCCCCTTATACTGTATATACTTGTCACACTTACCAGATGCTTCTGGTGTCATTGTACAGGGGTACCTAGTGACAGCACTAGGATCCTGCTTCCTCTATCGAGGAATAAACAATTGAAATTGAAATTGAATTGAATTGTGTGTGGGGTGACGTGACTCTCCCCGTAATGCCACGAAGACTGCATAATCAAACATCTAAATGACTTCCTTTAAGGCTTCCAAGTTTGATGTTAATCCAAATTATGAACGAGTTAATGAGAAGAAAAATCCTTGAAGATTTTGCCACACAAGACCTTCCTGCCTTCCTCTACTTCAACTGATCGCCGGACCAACTTTATATTCATACATATTTTTAAAATCTATTTCACCCTAATGTAATTTTTTGATGTACCCTTAAGTATAAGATTATTATATAGCTTAAGAGAATTTCCCATCATAACTAATCACCTTTGTGAGTGTAAATGAGATAATATAGAGGCAGCCTTTATATCAGTGTAATAATATAATTCTCAAACTTCCAATTCAGTGATGGTTTGTTTCTTTCAGACAATGAGGCTTAACTTGTCATTTCTCATAAATATGTAAAACCTAATTATGTAAAAAAATAATCCAAAAGTACAATTTTCCCCGCGAGGGGGCTAGTTTGTTGTGCACCCCATTGCGTCCTGTACAAGGCGAATTGCAGAAGCGTTTACAGCGCTCAACAGGGAAGCATGCTGAGCTCATGCTTGCCTTCGTGACTGATGCATTAAGGGCATAAATACCCGAAGGGCCATGAGTTTTGTCAGCAAGTTACATAAAGTGCCAGGCCTGTTTCTAGGAGGAGGGATATCTGGTCAGGGAGGGACGAGGTGTTGGTTACGGCTGGGGACCTGTAGGAGGCGGTCATTGGGCAAGTGAGGATGTAGTGAGAGAAGTTGTGAGAGTCGGGTTGACTACAAAGTTTACAAATAGTGCGGCCAGGCTCAGGGTTCCCAATGTACTCCTATAAGTACAGTATGTACTGGGTACAGTCACCCAAAAAAGTCCTGTCGCGAACCACGATTCAGGCTCGTGAACCCGAAGCAGTAGACACTGATATCTAAGGGTTCATGGTTCACGACAGGACTTTTTTGGGTGACTGTACCTGTGCCCTAGGCGCAGTCTTACGTACAATCCCCCCAAAAAGCATCGGCCCCTTTTCTTCTTTACAATGTGTCACAATGGACGAATATTTCCGATCACTAATTGTGATTCCTGCATTATGTCGGTACGCCTACCTTCCTAGTATCTGTGAGGTTGCCAGGTATTATTTCTGACATATGTGTAATTATGGTGAATCATCGTGCTCCACCTTTATTAGAATAATATAATGATATTAATGTAGCGAAAATATATCAGCGGCAGTCAAATATGTGTGTTTTCTGCGACAAATCCATGACCAACACTAGTACCCGAGACTCATTGGAAAACACAGCTTGCACCAACAGACATCGTCTCATAGTGTGTATCAGATAATGTTCCGTTGCCAGCACGAATCATCAAATACATCAGGATCAGGGGCGCCGATACTTTTTTGGGAGAGTGTACACAATCTGTTGGGACCGAGTCAGATATTGATACTCTGTAGTGGCGGTTGTCATTACCGGTTACAGCGTCATTGTGGCGTAGTGTGGCACTTCCCCGATGTTTCAGGTGTGTCCAATGTCCCTCGAATGCTTCTCGTTGTGCGGCGTGTTTGCGAGATTTGAGATAAATGAGGGAGAGGGTGGATTCAATGTCCTATTCTTGTGTCGCTTCATTGACAAGCCGATCAACAATGTCAGGCAGTTATTCATATGTGTGACGGGATCCATCGGAAGTCATCAGTTTGTTCTAGCCCGGTGACGACGGCGGTTAGGGTGTGTTAGGAGGAGGGAAAGGGCATTATGAGCCTCGTTAGTGCAAGAGTGCTGTCACTGATTATATGGAGGTTCCGGCGTTCAGTGCGGGCATAAGTCGTGCCCTCATGAATGCCCGCGAGGATGGCTATGCTCTCAGTGTCAGTAAAGGAGGCCCAATCATGGACCTTGATTTTCCTGGGGGCCTGGCGCTTAGCGCTGCAACAGCACCGCCCAGCAGGGTAACAGACCCATCACGGTAGACAAGGAGGAGGGTGGGAGTGAGAGAGGAGGCGACATCATCAATCTGCTCAAGGCAGCTAAGTTTGAGCACAGTATATACCGTAGTTGGGTGGATTTACGACCAGGGAAGGTGTGGACGTATGTAAACAATAACGTATGTATTTAAATTTTGCGACCTTTGACCTTATCAAATATATAAATAATAAAGACCCCAGAGACCTGACTGACAATTAATTATATACTTTTGGTCAGTAAATCATAAATACGTTCAAGCTTATCTAAATCCTCTTATTTTAATGAGTTTTGACCAATTTCGATATTTATTTGGGGATATTTTGGGCGGAACAAAACAGTTTTAGATTTATAGAGTCATGGAGAACATGTTAATAAAGGAATCATGTTGCCTTTATGATTATATTATAAATATTGAAAACTAGTGATTCTTAGTCAATGGCCCACGGGACTATACTGTATGTGTCGTGTGAGGAAGCTTCATATACTATGCCGGTAACTTGTATATATGTTATCAAAGTATAAGAGCGTACACTTTTTCTACACTTCATTATTGAGGGGTGTTGGGGGTACAGCGGTAACGTGTATATCATCAATATGTCAAGGGTTGTGAGTTCTACCTAACCCGGACACATGTGAGAAGGGTGTTACCCAGTGTGACCCTCACTACTAAACATCACATGTTTCCCGGACTCCGGTGTTTCACTAAACATCACATGTTTCCCGGACTCCGGTGTTTCACTAAACATCACATGTTTCCCGGACTCCGGTGTTTCCTTCTATACTAACACGAACGGCTAGTAAGCTGATAAAACATATTATATACGTAGCTTTTTATGTCGCACGCTCCACATAATGCTCCCAGGTAGGTAAAAAATAATTACCAAACTTATTTAATCTTTTCCTGGTAGTTCTAAAACAAAGTTTTTTATTCTTAGTTTACAGGTGATAACATATGTAAATTAGCGGTTATTAATTTTGTGTTGAATCTAAATCATATTAATAATTAAATTCCGCAATCAATTAGCATTATTCTATTTAGTCGATATGATCATACAAATATTCAAATTAAGTTCAGTTGTACCCACAATTATTGTCACAGTTAAACAGATATATATTATGATTATATTTTTGACAACACATTCTACAGAATAGTTAACTACTTCAGAAGGAATAGCAGCACGAAGTATAGACAGACAGACAGACAGGTGTTACTGTACATTGACTGAGCATGTGCGAGTATATAGTACTGTATGTGTCACAGTGATGGAACGCCGGGTACTCCAGCAAGTACTATATCAAATACTTGTTTCGGAAGATGATTAATTTTATATTTTCAAATGTTGATTTTATTTTTGTTCCGTCTCTATAAAATTATATACAATTATATGATACAATATATAAACACAACATGATCGTTGTAGTCACCTCAGGTGTGCGTGGGAATAATTATTTAATGAGTGGAAATAATTTGTTAGTATTGATAACAAAATTACAGTTAATTCATGTATATAAACGCAAATTATAAAGGATTATTAAATTGTTATTTGTTGATTAATTTACATGTAATTCCTTTATATGCAAATTTGTTGAATGGCTTTGTCATGCCTAAGGTTGATGTATAACCAGTAGGAAAATTATATTGTAATCTACATAAATTAGTTGTATGTGTTCACCTGCACGCCATGAGAAGAAACTGAATTAACAAAACATTATGGTTGTATATCAATCGGTAGAGGGTTGACCACATGAGCGAACACTCACGGGTTTGATTCCCAAGTGAAGAATTGTGTCCACTCCTTGTTGTACACCAGTCAGTGTCCAGCCAGCGGTAGACAGTTGTATTACCAGTGGTGAGATAACAGTCACGCTTAAGGTAAAAGACGGTCAGTCATGACGCCATCTGGGTCAGCCATAAGAGGTTTTTACAGGATCAGCAAACTCAGTTCCAGACACCTGCTGCAACGTTTCCTGTACCCCAGATGGAGCCAGGCATTAAGTGCAATTAATGCAGTATTACCGTTAGTGAAGTTATGGGGGTTAATTTATAAAATTGTCAGCGAATTTTTATTATGTTTAATTATGTTGCAATTATTGTGTTAGTTTGATACTGTTCACTTTGTGTTTAAATTAGTGTGTCGATATATAGTGAATAGACTAGACCCGGGCCGTGTCCATGAAACGACCCAGTTTTACGGTCAATAACGAAGAACTCTGGGCACTTTTTAAGGCGCAGTGACCTGACCAGGAGGGGTGGGTGACTCCAGGAACAGCTTGATATAGAACTACAAGATGATTAGAGAGTTCATTGTGCTCCTTTCTTATGTTCTATGACCTGTGATGTCTACAGTGTATATGGCTACAGCTCCAACAATCTGAGAGTGAAAGTGTTTGGGTTTTCTTGCAAATATTTCAGAGAAGCCAGCCCCAATGACATCGATGACGCGGTCGAACAATGGTATACGGATGTGAAGACGGAGATGGACAACAATATCCCGACCACCAGTTACAGGACCATTCCCCACCCTCACACTAGTCACCAGCTGAGGCAGCTCAGTGTCCAGTACGCTCACGTGAGACAGCTAGCCAGTATCCGCGGGTGGACGCAAGAGCTGTGAGACCGGTACCGAGAGCTACAGACGGACATCCAGCACGAGAGCAAACGTCTACATGAACAAAAGTGGGTCGCCTTGGTGTGGGAGGCAGCCAACAATTACCGCGATTCTGCTGCATTCTGGAAAGGGATCAAGCGACTGATGGGTTCCACCTCTAGCACGGTCCCTTACCAGCTCGACCAAAACAACGTGAAAATATTCGAGGAAGAAAACCAAGAACAACTACATCGGCGATATTTACGAAAGATCTTTACCATTAGTGAACACGAGAACGAGGGCTTCGACAGGGAGTTTGAAGAGGACATTTTAGGTCAGTTGCAGGACCATCAGCACCTGCTCTAGCCGCTCCCACGGACTGACTTCACTAGACTGGTGGACGGAAGCTACCTGACGGAGCGCATAGTTCCTGCAGATTTGTCAGCCGTCATAAAAGGGTTTAAAAACAAATCACCTGGTCAAAGTCACATTAACAAGAAGATCCTGGCTCATCTCCCCGACAACATGATAGAGAGGCTTGCTCATATATGCAATGCCTGCCTCGCCTCTGGATACTGAAGGTTCCAAGTGTTCCCTGAAGAAGGCAGTGATGGGTAGGGAAACACTGGGTAACACTGAAGTCCAATTATTAACGGATAGGAGAAATACAAGTGGTGACTAGCGTGTGCCTTGCACGAGGCACGGAGTCAGACTGAGACTGCCTTGCCATATGGCAGCCTCGGGGCAATGTTGCCACATAACACGTGCAGTGTTGCCACGTAGTTATATACATAGATGCTACTCAGCACAGTAGCTTATATACAAGGTTGCTACTCGGCACAGTAGCTTAGATACATAACCTACATCTCCCTCCCCCCCCTCACGCTCATATTCTTTGTCTTGAGCGGACTTCTTAGTCCTGAGTCGCTCCGAGCGTCGAGGTGCACTGTGGGGCGGATCCTCGTGAGGTGTAGGAGACTCGTCCTCGGTCAGGGGGCCAGCAGCAGGGGGTGGGACTGGCCGGAGGAAGCGGCGGTTCCTCCACCAGACACGGCCGCTCGGTATCCTGACCTTGTAGTCCCGCGACCGGCCGACGCCCATCACTGTGCCCACCTTGTCCCAACGTGTCGTCGTCGGGTCCTGGACGCGGACAAGGGCACCAATCTCCAGCGGCTGAAGAGGGCGGGCACGGTCGTCATACCGAACCTTGGCGTCCTGGGCACGTGAAGCGGCGCGGCGGTCGCAGCTCTCGGCTCTGGTCTGCCACTCCTTCGCAAAGGCCTTGGCGTGTGCAGGAACGCAAGAACAGAGAGGGTGACCATACAGGATCTGGGCAGGGGAGCGCCCTGTGTGGGTGGGAGTATTACATAACTCCAGGAGTCCTTTGTCAAACGCCTCACAGTCTATGTTGCCTGAAGGGGCCACCTTGAGGATGAGGTGCTTGACTGTCTTGACCGCAGCCTCAGCATGGCCGTTTGACTGTGGGTAGTGGGGTATTGACACGATGTGGCGGACTCCCCAACGCTCCAGGAATCCTGTGAAGTCCCGGCTGGTGAACTGTGGCCCACCGTCCGTCCGCAGACGTACGGGGACGCCGAGGTCACGAAAGAGGTGCCGGAAGTGGCGAATTGTGGCCGCGGACGTCATGTCCGAGCCACAGATTACCACCACAGGCCAGCCAGAGAGTCGGTCGGCGACAACTAGGAAATGTTTCCCAGCTGTGCTGAAGAAATCGGCCGACATGGACTCGAAGGGCCTGGTGGGTTCGTCGTCGCACAAGAGGGGCTCCTGCTGTTGACTGGGCTGCATGATCTGGCACGGCTCACAGGCACGGACCGTATTGATGATATCCGCATCAATGCAGGGCCAGTACACAGCCTGCCTTGCGCGGCGCTTGGTGGCCTCTGCTCCACGATGGCTGTCGTGTAAGCGGGCCAGAACGCGACGACGGAGAGCTGCAGGGATGACCACACGGGCACCGTACAGGACGAGGTCCCCATCTGCGTAGAGGTCCTCACGTATCTTCCAATACGGGCATAGGGCGTTGTGGAGGTCAAAACGGTCGCGAGGGAACCCAGTCCTCACACCCTCCAAGAGCTGAGTGTAGGAGGGGTCGTCGCGTGCCGCGGTCCGTAGTTCCTCAAGGGCCAGATCGCTGTCGGGTGGCGACACTGAGGCCTGGGTGCTGGCGAGGGACTGTACGGCCTGCAAAGTGACGATGTTGCTGACGGAGAAACCGGCCTCGGTGCTGAGCATCTCGTCTTCAGGTGTAGAGCGGCTGACTGGGGAGCGGGAGAGGGCATCCGGGATGCACAACTCCTTACCTGCGCGCCAAGCCGCGGTGAAGACGAAGGCCAAAATCTTCTCCTTCAGGCGCTGGAGGCGGGGATTCTCGATGGCGTCCAGCGAATAGTGATTAAGAATGGGGACCAAGAGCCTGTGGTCTGTGATGAGGACGAAGTGCTGTAGGCCAATCAAGTAAAATTTGCACTTCGATAAGGCCAAAACACCTGCCAGCAGCTCCAGCTAGATGGTAGCGTAGCGAGACTCAGCATCGATGAGGAAGCGAGAGCCACACTGTACGAGCCGGTACTTTCCTCCACCGTGATCCTGGAGAAGGGCGTAACCAACCCCGTACAGGCACGAGGCGTCTGTCTGGAGGACGGTGGGGAGCGCTGGGTCGAAAGTAGCGAGGATAGGTGGACTTGACAGGGCCTCCTTCACCTTATGAAAGGCGAAGTCGTGGTCAGGGGTCCACGTGAAGGTCCTCTTGGGGCTCATCAGGGGGCGGAGAGGCCCGGCAGCGGCGGAGACGTCAGGAGAAAATTCTGCCAGCTGGTTCACCAGGCCCATGAAAGACCTGAGATCCGTAAGGTTGGCAGGTTTTGCAAAGTCCGCTATGGCGCGAACTTTCTCCGGGTCTGCAGCAATTCCATCCGTTGAGAGTTGGTAGCCGCAAAAAGACACTGCAGGTGCGGCCAAGACGAACTTCTCGGCATTCAGAGTGATGCCGTGCGTCCTACACCTGGTCAGTACCTCGTCGATGCGGCGAAGATGCGTCAGGTAGTCCTCATTGTACAGGAGGACGTCATCCACTACCTTCACGCAGTTGGTCATGCCTTGAAGTGCCATGTCACCACGGAGACAGAAGGCGTCCCCCGTAGCAGCGAATCCCATAGGGCCACGGCAGTAGCGGAAGCGTCAGTAAGGCGTGATGAAAGTGGTCAGTCGCTGATCCTCCTCCTTCAGTGGGATCTGCCAGTAACCACAGAGGGCGTCCATTGTCGAGAAGTGCCGTACCTTCAGGTCCACACTCCGTATAGCTGCAAAAGGTGTGGGTGAAGGGTGGGCGGGACGGGACACCTGGCTGTTAAGCTTAGACAAGTCGGTAGTAATCCGCACTCCACCGTTAGTCTTAGCCACAGCGACTAGAGGGTGGCACCAAGGGGACGGGTCGTCACCAACGTGTACGATGACACCCTGGGCCACCATGGAATCCAGTTCCTTCTTGACTGAATCCCTGAAGGCGAGAGGAATCAACCGGGGAGTGCGTATGGGAAACGGCTGTGCATCTTCCCGCAGGTGTATCCTCATAGGCGGACCCGCCATAGCCTTCAGTGGCGCGGTCCTTAGGGCCTCCTTCGTCACCAGCACATCCGAGTACTTCTTCAGGAAGTAGGTTCTTTTGGCTGAAGGAGACGTCTCGCTGTGAAGAGGAAGCAGCCGTGACTCGGGTGGAGGCGGGGCGGGAGTGGACGCGGGTTCTGGGCAGCTCTGTGCGGCAGCGCCAGGCGCGTCGCTCGTTGATTCACGCACCCTGCTGGCGGTGTACCGAGCATCTGGGATCTGGTCAGGAAAGTCTCTGGGCACCACACCTAACTCCTTGCAGTGCTCCCACGACAACAAGGGTGTAGCGAGAGTAGGCTGCACGTCGATCCATCCGTGACACGACCTGTCGCCGTAGGTGATCTCCTCTTGAAAGGAGCCCACAGCGTCTGGCATCTGGGAACCATCCACATTGTAGTACTGCGGCTGCGGCGGTGGTCCCAGGCCGCGTTTGGTGAGGCTCATTTTCTAGAGGTGCTTTAGGCCTATCACCGTAGTATCAGCGCTGGTGTCCGGTATCACCTCGATGTGACCCGACACATCACCGTGTGTGACGGCGACGCGGATGGTAGGGGAAGGGGTAGCCCTGGAGCGTGTGGTCGATTCCACCCTCCTGATGTGACTCAGCTGCTGCTTGGGGCTGCGTGGGCCATCTGAAGGGGGCTGCGTGCGAACCACCCCGAGGGAAGTGCGCTGCTTTCATCCTCGTCTCGGGCTTTTGGGTTTGGGTTGGCGGCAGCACTTGTCGTAGTGTCCATAGCGACCGCAGGCCTGACACTTGCCGCCTCGTGCAGGGCACCTGTCTGTGTTAGACCAGTGGCCCTTACGGTCACATCCACGACACAGTGCTTCGGCTGCCGGGCATGTCTTGGGGCCATGCTGCTTTCCACAGCTGCCACAGGAAGCACTAGGCGGGGGCGTGGAAGAACGTGCGGCAGCCTTCATGTTGTTGGCCGCCTTCTTACCCTTCTTGTACTGTGAGATAGCTCTCACAGCAGGTGGGGCCCGTAAGGCAGAGGTGGCGGACTTGGTGGCCTCATATGACCGACATTCAGTCACTACCACCTGGAGTGTGGAGGAAGCGTCCAGGGGGATGAGTCGCTGCACCAACTCTTCTTGCCTGACACCTGTCAAGATCCCGTGCTTGATCCAGGCTTCCTCACATACAGATACTTCCCTAAGATGTTCAAAATCGCCGTTATTCGCCTCATACCAAAAGCAGGGAAGCCTCCAAATAAAGTCGACAAACTTTCGACCAATATCGCTGCTAGAGGTACCTGCCAAAATCTTCGAAAAAATAGTCAACAAGCGATTGGGGATGTATCTGGAGGACGATGACGTGCATAATCCCCGCCAGTTCGGCTTCCGCCAGTACCGAGGCACATCCACCGCCATAGCTCAGGCCTACGAGCAGATCGCCAATGCCATGACTGGCTGCCTGCAGTGCAATATAGTACTGAGGGACGTCAGCAAGGCGTTTGACAAAGTTTGGCACGCAGGGCTGCAGTTTAAGATCATACAACTGGGGCTACCCTAAAACCTGACGCGCCTGCTGTGCAACTTCATTATGGACCGCAGAGCCAATATCAAGATGCAAGAACATTTTGGAGAAGAATTCTCACTATCGAGCGGCGTGCCTCAGGGCTCTTGTCTCTCACCAACCCTTTACACACTCTACACGGCTGACCTGCCACCCCCAATCGTCGGCAGCGAGTACGTCATGTATGCCGACGATGTAACACAGATCGTCACCTGCCCAGGAAGGTCCACAGCAAGGATGGCGCGACTCACTGCTCGGGCAATAGAGGAGATCTCGGAGTATGAAAATAAATGGAAAATAAAAACAAACAAAACGAAATTTGAGGTCATACCCATAGCCAAATTCAAGCCGGCCCCATTGATGATCGACGACGAAGAGATTGAGTACTCTAAACAAGGCAGGTTGCTCGGCCTCATCATTTCTCGGACGGGCATCATTCCCCACGTGAAGGACAGACTAAATAAAGCCAAAGTCGCCGCAGCCAAATTAAAACGTTTTAAACTGATGCCTGAGAAGATACAAGTTCACCTGTACAAGGCGCTGGTGAGGCCTGTGTTGGAGTACCCATCTATACCACTCGTCACACTCGGGAAGACTAGACTACAACAACTACAGAGCTTCCAAAACAAGTGTTTGAGATCAGCCAGTGGCCAAGCGCCACCCTACCAGGAGACAGTGGAAACCATCCACCTAAGAAATAAAACAGAGGCCCTCAACGTCAGGTTCCATCGCCTAGGGAAGAAGGTTTGGGACAAGCTCCTGGACGACTCTCACAGCCCAGACCACCTACGCGGGGAAGACATCAACGGAGGGAGACCCCACGCCTGGTGGCCCCGGAGTCTGCCCGCACTACAACAACCCAACCCGCGACCCATCTATGTCCGCCACAGTGATCCACCTTAGATTAAAACTTAGATGATATAAATTCACATTTAACAAGTCACAATCAAGTGAGTCCATAACGTAATACAGTATAAGATTTTAATAAACTTGTAATTGTAAAATAAATCTAGTCATTGTCCACTAAAATAACCATTGTGCAACCTCATCCTAAATCCTAGGTTAGCTTAGTTAGGCAACAAACTCTGTAATATGTAAAACAAGGGGTGTCGTTCCCCTCTGTTTAACTCATTAAACTTCTTTTCCAACCTTTCCCCCCTCGACTATATGTTGTGACTTCTCCATCCCTCATGTCTGGCTGTGCCTTGAGCCCCAGCATGCCTTCCATCCTTTCCCCACCTTAACCTAAAAAAAAAATAAAAAAAAAAAAAATAAATAAAAAAAAGTGTCATCTAACATCTAAACTCAGTATAACTTTGGAGAATAACCTTAATTACTTACTCAGACAATTAGTTTCGTAGCTTCTCTCCCGTGGTCAGGCTTTACTCTTGGTGACGGTGAAGTAAACAAAGGAATGTTGATGCCTTCTGTTTCCCCCTCTTGTGGTTCATCTTCTGTTGGGCTCGAGACACTGAACCTAAGTAAAAATTATCTTCTCAGTCAGTTGAAGGAGACGTGTAAGAGGAGACAGAAGGAAGCTCTAGGTCGAAACTGTCTCTGAATCACCTAAAGACGTAATGAGTTTCCTGTAGGAGGATAATAGTCTCACTTTCCTGACGAAGGATAGACCAACACAGCCATCATAAGCTTATTTCCATTAAGGCTCTTACAACAGAATCGTCTTAACTGCTACACGGTGTTTTAAATCCCGAAGAATAACATCAATGACTTGTCTGGGGTTCCCTTCTGTGTTGAGTAAAATCGTCTGGCGTTAACGAAATAAAATAATAAAAGTGTTCCAGAACCTTCCCCCAGGGCCGCTGCCGTAGGAAATATATGTTCATTGTTTGATTCTATCAGTTGTTGACTCCCATTAATTGTTTGATTCTATTAATTGCTGACCCCCATTAATTGTTTGCTCCCTTTTAATTTTTTACTTCCATTAATTGTTTAACTCCATTAACTGTTGACTGCCTTAATTGTTTGACTCCCGTAATTGTTATTTGATGTTTGTTGCGTGGTGTCAGAGTTTTGTGTTATATTTTTATAGTAAAGAGATGTCAATCTCAAACGGTTGTTTGTTATTCCTCAGAAAACCATGGTCCTTGACTTTCCTTTATTAAGATCCTGATTAGCCTGGTAAGGGATTTCTATCCCTAAAATCCCAGGCCCTTACATCTCCTTAACATTATAATTTTCCTTCCAACTTAACCACATACTGTAAATAGTAATGTGACATTAGCATGATAATTGTATTCATATCCTTATTGTTACTACAGTTATTATTAAACATCCTGAATGACGTACTTTGGATGCCATTAACCAAAATCTTACTCTGACAATTTCCATACAACATTTTAATCCAGTCTACATAAACATTGTTAATGCCTAATTTTTCCATTACCCTAAATGCAAATTTAGTATCAACTCTGTCAAATGCTTTTGACCGATCTAAGTTTATCATGGCACATTTTTGGTTCTCACTACTGACAAATTGCACTCCAGTATTTCCATAACCATGATATTACAATCTATTATTGACCTTCCTTTAATACAACAGTATTGGTCGTTTGACAATATTAAATTTAAAAAAGGTTTAATTCTTCTTGCCTACATTTAGGAGGGTTTTTTTTTTTTTAGGTTAATGTGGGGAATGGATGGAAGGCATGCTGGGGCTCAAGGCACAGCCAGACATGAGGGATAGAGAAGTCACAGCATATAGTCGTGAGGGGAAAGGTTGGAAAAGAAGTTTAATGAGTTTGTTGGCTAACTAATCTAACCTAGGATTTAGGATGAGGTTGCACAATGGTTACTTTAGTAGATAATGACTAGACTGATTTCACAATTACAAGTTTATTGAAATCCTGTATTACGTTATGGACTCACTAGGTTGTGACTTGTTAAATGTGAATTTAAATCATCTAAGATTTAATCTTAGGTGGATCACTGTGGCGTGGGGTCGCCCTCAGTTGATGTCTTCCCCGCATAGGTGGTCTGGGCTGTGAGAGTCGTCCAGGAGCTTGTCCCAAACCTTCTTCCCTAGGCGATGGAACTTGACGTTGAGTGCCTCTGTTTTATTTCTTTGGTGGATGGTTTCCAGTCTCCTGGTAGGGTGGCTCTTGGCCACTGGCTGATCTGAAACACTTGTTTTGGAAGCTGTGTAGTTGTTGTAGTCTAGTCTTCCCGAGTGTGACGAGTGATATATGTGGGTACTCCAACACAGGCGCATACAGGTGAACTTGTATCTTCTCAGGCATCAGTTTAAAACGTTTTAATTTAGCTGCGGCGACTTTGGCTTTATTTAGGCCGAGCAACCTGCCTTGTTTATAGTACTCAATCTCTTTGTTGTCGATCATCAATGGCGCCGGCTTGAATTTGGCTATGGGTATGACCTCGAATTTCGTTTTGTTTGTTTTTATTTTCCATTTATTATCATACTCCGAGATACCCTCTATTGCCCGAGCAGTGAGCCGCGCAATCCTTGCAGCGGACCTTCCTGGGCAGGTGACGATCTGTGTTACATCGTCGGCATACATGACGTACTCGCTGCCGACGATTGGGGGTGGCAGGTCAGCCGTGTAGAGCGTGTAAAGGGTTGGTGAGAGACAAGAGCCCTGAGGCACGTCGCTCGAGAGTGAGAATTCTTCTCCACAATATTCTTGCATCTTGATTTTGGCTCTGCGGTCCGTAATGAAGTTGCACAGCAGGCGCGTCAGGTTTTCGGGTAGCCCCAGTTGTATGATCTTATACTGCAGCCCCGCGTGCCAAACTTTGTCAAACGCCTTGCTGACGTCCCTCAGTACTATGTTGCACTGCAGGCGGCCAGTCATGGCATTGGCGATCTGCTCGTAGGCCTGAGCTATGGCGGTGGATGTGCCTCGGTACTGGCGGAAGCCGAACTATCGGGGATTATGCACGTCTTCGTCCTCCAGATACATCCGCAATCGCTTGTTGACTATTTTTTCGAAGATTTTGGCAGGTACCTCTAACAGCGATGTTGGTCGAAAGTTTTCGACTTTGTTTGGAGGCTTCCCTGCTTTTGGTATGAGGCGAATAACGGCGATTTTGAACATCTTAGGGAAGTATCCAGAGGCGAGGCAGGCATTGCATATATGAGCAAGCCTCTCTATCATGTTGTCGGGCAAGGATCTTCTTGTTAATGTGGCTTTGCCCAGGTGATTTGTGTTTAAACCCTTTTATGACGGCCGACACAACTGCAGGAACTATGCGCTCCGTCAGGTAGCTTCCGTCTACCAGTCTAGTGAAGTCAGTACGGCTGGAGCAGGTGCTGATGGTCCTACAACTGACCTAAAATGTCCTCCTCAAACTTTCTGTCGAAGCCCTCGTTCTCGTGTTCACTAATGGTAAAGATCTTTCTTAAATATCGCCGATTAGTTGTTCTTGGTTTTCCTCCTCGAATATTTTCACGTTGTTTTGGTCAAGCAGGTAAGGGACCATGCTAGAGGTGGAACCAATCAGTCGCTTTATCCCTTTTCAGAATGCAGCAGAATCGCGGTAATTGTTGGCTGCCTCCCACACCAAGGCGGCCCACTTTTGTTCATGTAGACGTTTGCTCTCGCGCTGGATGTCCGTCTGTAGCTCTCGGTACCGGTCTCTCAGCTCTTGTGTCCACCCGCGGATACTGGCTAGCTGTCTCACGTGAGCGTACTGGACACTGAGCTGCCTCAGCTGGTGAGGATGGCCTGTGAGGATGACTGACCTGCCTCAGCTGGCCTCTTCCAGGTTCCTCCCCTACTTGAGAATGAGAGACTCCTTGAAGGAGTTCCAGTCTGCCCGTTTAAGGTTTGACCTAATTGGCTCAGAGCGTCACGACGACTGGCAGGTGGTCGCTGGTATTGATGGGTCCGGCGGTAACGTGTCTGTTCAGGACGGCCTCGTTGTTAGAGAGGATTATGTCGGGTGTTGTGGCACTGGCACGTCTGATCAATGTCGGGAAATCTAGCTCGAGGTGTTGCAGTTTTCCCCTTCTGATGTTGTCATACAGCGCCACACCGACGTTGTTCTCATTACCGTGTCCGAGGATGGCGTGGCGCGCATTTAAGTCCCCTATGATGTATGTTGGTTTTCTGTGGCATAGCAACTGGTTGAGGTCTTGTTTGGGTAAGTAAGGACGTCTGGGAGGTAAGTACATTGTGCCTATGATAACAGGTCCCCTAGTTGTCTCCACCTGCACTCCCAGAACTGAATCCTCGAAGTCTGGCAACACTCTGTGACTCAGCCGTGACCTGATGGCCACAGCCACACCATCGTTCAGCTCACCCGTCATGTTCCTCTGGTAAACAGTGTAGCTAAAAATTTTCAGCTTACTTTCGTCCTTTATGCCAGTACTGTTTAACCTGAATGATGTCTGGGTCTAATTGACAGTATAAGTTAGACAGTTCGTTACGTCTATTAAGGGACCAGTATAAGACATTATGTTGGACAATTTTCATCCTGTCAACGACTGCCATTTCGGAGACTGTAGCTTGGGGCGTCGCTTGAAGTGTTTGCTTGGCTTCTGCCATTTCTATGGGTACGGAACTTCTTAGCAGAACCTTCGGACATCTGCTTGTCAGTGTGTTCAGGTCCTGGGCCTGGGTGTCGAAGTAATCTACTGACGCTGCAGCTCGAGGGTCTTGTTCCTCTGTGGAGTAAGTCGCTGTCATCTGGTCGCAACCATTGACTGTGGTTGCAGTCCGATGGTCACTGTCGTCGCTGGGAGTCACGGAGATTTGCGGTGTCGTTGGAGCTGTGATCCCAGAGGGACTGGCTGGCCAAGTCTGGGCTACGGTTATATTGACTTTTGCCTAAGTCAGGGAGGTCATGGTCTATTTCTGGCGTGGGTTGAGGTCGTCGATAAGTCGTTGAGTGGGTTACTGCCTTCAGGATTTCTTTTGAAGGGACTTTGTCACTTATTTCAACAGGTGCAATGTTGTTCCTGGTTAGTGTCTCGTTGAGGTGTTTCGAGAATGAACCTGGATGAACCATGTTCATGTGATGGGCATGCAGGTAAGACAAGTATATAGTGGTGGCTTTGGACTCGTCCAGCTGTGGAGAGGAGACGCTCCTGATGCTCTCCGCCACTGCGTCCCTCATGGCGCCCAGTGACTCAGTAACTGCCTGTTTTATTGAGTCCTTGATGGTTCTTATCTCTGATTGCAGGACTTCCATGGTCTCGGTGACATTGTTGAGTTTTTGGGAGTCTGCTTCAGTTTCTTTCAGAGCGTCTTTTAGGTTTGGCTGTAAGCCATGATCGTCGACTGAGTGGTCCTTTCTATGGTGTTAGAAATTTCCCTGGTTTCTTTTTGTTTGGTTATTTCGGTCAGTTTTTTCTCTGTTTCTTGAGTTACCTGTTTCCTGACCAGGCAGGTGGCAGAGAAGGTCCTGTGGCCACCCACGCAGACGACACACTTTTTTATGGTGCTACGGCAGTCTTTGTAGAAGTGCTGATCAGATGCACACTCAGAGCATATGACCCCTTGCAGGGGGCAGTTCTTGGTCACGTGGTCATTGTATTTATAGCACTTCATACATTGTTGGATGGGCGTATACTTTTCATATTCTATTTGGTGTGATGAGATGGAAGTGCCATATGCATAGAGGCCCTTCTCCTTCATTTTTTTTGCATCCGTTGTGCCTGCAAAGCGAACCTTGACTATTTCTTCTGCGTTATTTTCCACTACATCTTTGTCTAACTTCTTACATACAAGGGTGAGCTTGGCGCTGTATTCCCGTGGGTCAATGACCTCGTAACCGTTAGTTTTCATTTTGTCCATGGCACTAGACTTAAGTAGTTTATCAGCATCTTCATCTGTTTCTGTGAGGATGATGTAACCATCTCTCAGATCCACAAGTCTATTTATTCTCACCCTTAGGTCGCTCAATAGCCTTTTTAGCCCTATCCCATACCCCTGGGTCTGGGTTCCGGAGATCTTCACTCTCACTTCGGCCATGGTCAGTAACATAGATGAAAATCCTACTTAACCTGTCCACCTCAGCTAAACCTCATGGATGCTGCTCCTTCTGTCCGCTTGCTGGGAGAGTAAAGACTGGTCTAGGGGTAGGGTGAACAGACAATCCCCTGACAGGGGCCTAGCCAAGCCCTCACAGTTCGACAGGTTATGAAGCACTGCCGAATCCCTAACAGAAAATGTTGCCACCCTTACTGTTTCGACTCAGCAGCCCTCTAAGGGCCCCCCTTGTGGCTCTGCCCGCAGGGTTCGCGTCTTTACCAAACAGCAGGGACTCTAGGCGAAAGGATAGGATAGGGAAGAAGTGCAGTGTACAAGAAAAATAATATCCATGTACACTCGGAAACCATATTCTTTAGCCCACCTGGGTCGGTGCTGGAGGTTAGTACAGTGTCCTTTCTGGACGGGGGCCCACTCTAACTATCACGAGGCAACACACGCACGAATACACCCAGTCATAGTACGGCTGTATAGATGATAATATGTATAAATATTGTATATGGCATTTTATACTCTGCATTATCTTCATTATATATGAACACGAATAAAAATTACAATAGGTTGTAGTTACGAAAGTATGAATGGAAATAAACACTTCCAAACCACCCAGTGACTCCACACAACGTTTACAGCGCTTGTGGCCAGACCAAGATGATTCCACCACACCTCATCTATATCTTTTATTTCCCATCATTCACGTAACTATATGAAAAATCGTGTTTAATTTAACTACATATTTCAAAAACCTTAAATTACATGTGGATCAGTCACTCCTCATTTGACACACTTAGAGTGTAATACTTTGACCATCCCACCTGGGCACATGGAGGCCCAAGGTAACTTTCACGGGGCAACATACCTACGAACACACAAGTTATGATATGAACCCTTCCAGGCTTCACTATCATTACCATGTTATGTTCATCGTGCTCTATATCTTGGTAACTAGTCATAGTATCAATACATGAGTGTTATTAGTATAATATTGTAACTTTTGCCCTACAGTTATTGTTGTAAATCATGGACAGGAAGGATACATAAATTGTAATATCAAGTGTATGGTTCGCTCAAAGCCACCACAAGTCAGACAACGCGTCACACAAAGTTACACTGTGTGTGTGTGTGTGTGTGTGTGTGTGTGTGTGTGTTCCGTAACATTAAGCTTCATCCTTAGTAGGTAAGATGTTTCATAAAGAGGTTTCTCCCATTCGTCATTGTGAGCATCGTCCCAGAGCACATTGTTTCCACCAAAACCATGGTTCATCCTTATTTCCCTTCTTCCGTGTAACTATATCCATATGGCTAAGTGCTTGCTTTTCATTTCTTTATTTACCAAAATAATGTGGATCAGTTACTCGTTATTTAACATATACATGCACTTAGAGCATCAAGATTGTTTTGTAGGCATGACTATTGGTTAATTGAAACCCCCAAAATATTTTTCACATTTATTATGCATAAACATTGTAAACATATCTATGTGATTATTGTAGTATATAACATATATTTAATGTCTGGACAGATTCTCAAGAGTTATGCATATTAATGCATAGATTTTGTAAGCATATTTATGTGAAGTGACGTAAAACCACATAGTAAAATACCTGGACAAATTCCCGAAAGTTAGGAAACGAAGTCTATGTGGCTCCAACAAGGTTACACCAGAGAGCTAACTCCCCCGCCACCCCCTACAAGGCACCGTCGGGGGCGGAGATTTAATTCTTGACCACAGGTTAATACCGTTTCCAACCTCCATCTGCTGCTATAACATCTTGCAATCTGGTGGGCATGGAATCTACCAGATTGCTGCAGATGTTCGGCCTCCTCCTTATTCCCTCCCACACATTATGTGCGTGTCTCCTCACTGCCTCACTCGTTTTCTCCTCAACATCCCATTCAACAACCACATGCGCCCATAGATTTTCTATCATGTTACAATCGGCTCCTTTAGGGGGCCAGTCCAATAGAATAATCTGCGGGTGCGCCTCAAACCAATGCTTGACTGCCTGACTTGTATGTATTGGACTGCGGTCTTGCACCATACATATAGGCTGTGGGTCTGGGATGGCATATGAGTTGCTGGGAGGACGGTTAGCAGTCCTGTTGAACTGGCAGGTAGACAAACTAGAAAACTCACAGCCAAACTGTAAGAAAACCCATGGACAATGAGACATTAGTAAAATATACTAGGTCATTTTAGCGTGTGCACAAACATTATATACAGACCTATTGGTCCTTGCGAGGCTGTTTGGTTATGCTATGCTAGGATTCGAACCCACGGCCCACGACTGTGACCGGGAACGCTACCTCTGGACCACCAGGATACTAAAAGCAGTCCTAGACTCTGTTATATTTCACACAAAGCCTTTTCAACGAGCTTAAGGCGCCGTGAACCTCTAATGGGGACTACCTGTATCATGTAGGTGGTCAGAGTAACGTTTTACCAAATCCGGCTTCGAAACACGAGGATCCATACATATTTCATTAGCCCAATAAAGGACGCAGATTTCTACATATAATCAACACCTCACCCCGCCAGGATTCAAACCCACAGCCCACGACTGTGACCGGGGAACGCTACCTCTAGACCACCAGGACAAAAGCAGTCCTAGACTCTGTTATATTTCACACAAAGCCTGTTCAACGAGCTTAAGGCGCCGTGAACCTCTCTCCCTTTTCCTTGTATTCTCTGATGGGGCATAAATATTAATAATCTGAATTATATGATCTAGCACGGAAACTCTGACACATAAAATTTGTCCATTTTCAACCATCTCCTAGTTTAGTATTTTGAAAGTGGAATTTTTCCTTACTCATAGTGCAGTTCCTTTTAACAAATGTGTACTGTTTATAATAATTTCGAAGTAATCATTTAGAAAAGATAATTTCCCTGGATCCTTAACATTATGTTCCTGTATCATGAGGATGCCAATATTATAATACTTAACAACAGATAATAGTTGCGTTTGTTTACCTAAACTATTTAGACCATTCACATTTAATGTTGCAAACATTATATACATATTAATTATTGTTATAATAATGTGATAATAAAATAATAATTTATTTACTTTTTTCCTCTTGACGTTTCTTTTTCCATCTTCATCTGGACTATCATTCCCTTTATTCGTATCTTTTTGGGCTAGTTCTTTTCCACCCCTCTTACTTAACATCACCTTCCTAGCACTAACTGCTCGAACTGTCCAGCTTTGTACATGTTCAACCTCTTCCCACAATGAATCATTTTTTCCAAATTGGATTCATTTTCTTCCCATCATCTTTTCTTCCTTTCCTACATTCTAATCCATTTTATGCCAGGCTATTCACTTGACTACTCAAATCACTTTGGTTTTCATTGTTTATATTTTGCTTTGCATGATCCTTTTTTCCATATTTTTTTTTAAATATCACCATTCGTTCCTCCAACTGTTATCACTTTTACCTGATTTTCATCATCACTGCCGTAAATTTCTAATTCATTTTTCCCTCGTTTGTTCTGATCTTTCTTGTTTGCTTCATTCTTGTTTCTGATTGGTGACATAATACAGGTAAACTCTACAATTTCCTCCATTGTATCCATGTTTTCACCTTTTGCCACTTCACACTGTCCCTGTCATATTTGTTGCTTCCATGTCATCTGCTTTATCATATTCCATATTTTCACAAGATATTTTACCTTTAGTTTGATCCACATTATTCCTCTCTGTAAGTATCTCGGCCTTACATGTAGTGAAGGTTTCCTGTACTACATTTTCTGAACAATCTGGGTGTGTGGTACCCTCTGGATCTACAGCATCCTGAGTTATAGTCTGGGCAGGCACTTGTTCCCCTTCTACCCCATACCGGGTTGTTGCTGGAACCTGACTTACTGTGACACTTTCGTCTCCTTCCTTAACACTTGCCTTGAGCTGTGGATCTCACCAGAAAGTTGTATCTCAGAGAAGTCTTCCTCATTAAAAATGTTCACCTCATTTACTTCCTCGGTGTGACAATCAATTGCCAAATGACCTTCATGTCCACACGTAAAACAAGTTTTCCTCTGTCCAGCATAAAGGAAAGTTAAACTATGGCCACCTACTGTTACTGATAATGGAATGTTGTTCTTTAAATTTACCTTGAAGGTTCTTGTTCCATTCAACAGTCCGGCCGCTTGTCCTTTTGTATACTTGTTCAGCCTCATTCCTTCCACTTTTCCATATTTACTTATGATGTTCATTATAATTTTATTTTCCATTTCAAAGGGAGCATCTTTAACTGATACATAAGTTAAAGTCTTACTAAAATTCATCACTTTAACAGTCTCATCACTGTTAGGAATTCTTATTGTTTTGTCTTCATATTCTTCACAAAAGTTGTCAAAAACAGTGTTTTCCCCGAATTTCACTAACACCTTATTGTTTCTTGATAGTTGAAAGCCAACTATTTGTTCCTGTTTTATTTCCAGTATGTCTAATATTACCTTACATACATTTTCATATTCAGGCTTACCTAAACACAACAGTCCGATAAAGTCTTTTCTTCTTAAACGGGGTGTATACGTCCCCATTTCGGCTGTTTTACTTCATCACTTGTATATGGTGTTCTCGGCCTGGTGAGGTGGATGACCAATGCCACAAGTTTTCCGAAACAAATGGCAAAGTCCACTACCGCCAGAAGTTTTCTTTACACCTACTCGTGCACTCTGAGTTCATGGACTTTGTAATAAACTTTGGGCTGTCAAAGGCAGCTGCAACAGCTGTATTTCCACGAAAAATATAGAGCTTCACGAATGTCTGCTGTGTTGACTCCCGTTTTCTATCCATGCAGCAAGAAATTTAGATGCTTAGAAAAATGGTAGAGGATAACCAGAAGGTAATTGCCCATTTTTGTGAACATGGAAATGTGGATGTTGAACTAAAGGGAAAGAAGGTTGAAACTATCACAGTAATAAAATCTGACAAACCATCTTTGCTTTGGGGGGCCGGAAATGTGGACGTAAGGGAAAAGATAACCCGCAAGTGGGGTGACGTACCCGAAGTATCACATGATAAGGTATTAGTTCGAGTGAAAGAAGTAATGGAACAGTTTATGAATGAGAGAATAGGTTAGTTTCTTTTATTAAGAGGGAAAATGGAGGACACTAATTTCAGTATACTTTCGTGGACTGTAAATAGCTTACGTCCTATGACCACAGATGTGCATAGCTTATGCACTGTTGTATAAGGTGGATGTTATAGCCTTACAGGAGACCGGCACGGAGGATGGTAATTTGTTGAATTTACGTGATTATCAATTTTTCTGTTTACCAGCTAATAATAGAAATAATACAAGAGGTCTGCTAACTTATGTTCAGAAAAAATGTGCCGGTTGAATTAGTAATAGGTGACAGGCAGAATGGGGTTGAAAGTTTGTGTTAACATCTACGTCCAAGGGAGGTCTATACGTATTGTTAACATCTATGTATACCCTCAAAGTTTGGATATTGATGACATACCTGAGTGCCTATTAATGATGCTAGTGTTTTGGTTGGTGATATTAATGCTAGACACGAAGTTCTGGGTACTATGGGACCCAGCAACATTAATGTAGGGAGATGGTTACACTTCTTGGAGGAGTTTGATGATACTGAAATATTGGGGAATCATGAGCCTACCCACATACATGGAGGAAGGTTAGATTATGCAGTATGTTTTAATACATGTGGACTAAGAGCGAATGCTGACCTAGTTAGGGATTTGCTTAGTGATCATTTTGCATTACGATTTACTATACATGTTAACAAAATACAGAAGTTAATTAAGCGGAAAAGATATTGGTTGCCGGAAGACAAAAAACAGGAGCTGATCACTACTATACCGGATTGGTATACAGATTATGAACCAAAGGCTTTATGATGATTTATTACATATTATTGATTCTGTTTTGACGATAAGTAAATGTAGTTATAAAGGAGAAATAAGTCATGGGAAACGTAATATATATGTTAATAACAAATTGGTTCAGGGCTGGAGTAAACTCCTTAGAAAGGTGTAAGGAGAATGGAGTGTAAATCCAAATGATAATGAAATCAAGCAAGAGGCGCGGAATAAATACTGGACAGACTTTTTAGGGAGAATCGCAAAAGGCAAGAGCTTGGGTGACATATGGAAGGAAGTGAATAAAGTGCGAGGTGTTCGAAGCAAGGGCAACAGCTACGCGACCCACAGGGCAGGGCCAGTCAACTTATTAGGAAATGGGCTGGGACTGCTAGTTTTGCCGAATTACCTCACTGTGAGCAGTAGACTTAGGAGTGAGTTAGTACAAAGTCAGTGCACACTGGAGGATGATACATGTATTCCTATAACGAGAGACGCGTTATTATATGTGATTAAAAGGGGAAAGTCTACGGCACCCGGTGATGATGGAATATCATATGATATCCTTAACTGCCTGGCTGGTATTAGAAAAGGGCCCCTGTTAGACTTGTTTAATTTGTCTTATAATGGAGATTGTATCCCTCTTAAGTGGAAGAAAGCATTAATTGTACCAATACCAAAGAACAATGGATATTTTCGTCAATATCTTTGACCTCTTGTTTTAGTAAAATGATGGAAAGAATAGTATTAAACAGGTTGTTGTATAAAGTCGAAAATCTCTTGGCGCCCAATTTACATGGATGTATGAAAGGGAGAAGTACTGTAGACTGTGTTGTAAAGTGCTTGAATAACTCCGAGGCTACATGTAGGACTTTTGTTGACTTAAAAGGGGCCTTTGATAGGGCAAATGAAGAAATCATACTTGAGGAACTAATTAATTTCGGGGTTTCTGGGAAGTTGGTGAAATGGATTTTGGATTACTTGAGTAACAGAATGGCTAGAGTATGGTGTCAGGGTTGGTACTCAGAAGAAAGAGAGATGGAATTAGGGACTCCACAGGGAGGTGAACTTAGCTCCACTCTTTTTAAAATATTGATGAACATAATGGCTCGCTACGAATTTCCTGGGGACACACAGGTTATAATATCTGCTGCTGATATACTTTTACAGCGTTAAGATATGATAAACATGCAAGAGGCTTTAGTTGCATTGAGTACACCTTGTTGTAGAATGGGCCTTGTAATTAACAATAAAAAAAATTAAATATCAGGTCAGAAATTATGAACAAAGGGATTTATTTTTAAATGAATTAAGGCTTGAAAAAGTTGATGTTTACAAATACCGTGGGATGCACATTGGGTATAAGTCCAGCAGTAAAGTACGTGAGATGCAATACCTGGAGAATGCAGGCAAAGGACGTTTAAGACCTTTTAAAGCTTTGGCATGGAAGGGAAATGGCGCAGGTATTCCTATTTTAAGGATGGTTTATATCAGTACTATACGTTCAGTTATTGACTATGCAGCTCCCATCCTTATAATGTATAGTAAGATTGTTATTCAAAAGCTTGAAGTGATACAAAACGAAGCCATGAGAATTATTTTAAGGTGTTAACGGAACACTAGAATTTAAATAATGAGAATGGCGTTAGATTTACCAAGTATAGAACATAGAGTAAAGGAATTTGCTGTAGCCGCTACCCTTAGGACCATTAGGAGAGGAGAAGATACTGTAAAAGGTTGTCCCGTACAATAATGTGCTTAAATGAAAGAACAGATCTTGTCAATGAGTCCAAGCATGCAAGGCTATTGTATAATATTACGATGGAGTATGGAGTAGAAAAATATTGCATTTCATTACAAGCTTATTTAAGGTTTAGACCATGGCATGAAGGCTGCATTGAAGTAGATATTTTACAGCTTTAGGGGAAAAAAGATGAGTGGCATCCCAGGTATTTACGAAATGTCTTTTTAGAGAAAATAAATAGTTTTATCAGGCGAAACACTGTACATATATATTGTGATGGATCAGTATTAAGTAACGGTCAAGCAGTATGTGGTGTTTTTATAAGGGAATATTTTATCAATGAGTGTTATGCAGATTAAACAGTTTGTAAAAGAATTAGTAACAACACCTCATCCACGCTGGCTGAACTTCACGCAATATGTGAAGGACTCCAAGTTGCTATAAAGAAATGTAAAGAAACATATATTTTTGTTGATAGTAAAAGTGCATTGGAAGCTTTGCAGGGTAAAAATCCATGTAACTTTCATATCGTTAATATCTGTTAACGACTGGTCATAGTAATGCAAGAAATGGAATGTACTGTGCAGTTTGTATGGATTTCATCACATGTGGGGATTCATTTAAATGAAATGGCTGACAAATTGGCCAAAAAACCTGCAGAAAAGATGTATATTGATATTGTTAGCAATTAGTATTTGAACGATAAAGTGGAAAATGAAAAGAAAAAGAGAGGAATGGGAAAAAGCCAGAAGAGAAGTGATTGCCATATGTAGCGAGAGTTTTCAGCATTATTTGGATGTTTTACAAAACACCAAAGTAACTTATGGGACTAATTTACCATCTGTTGATACTGTTATAATGAGACTAAGATTGAGATACACTTTTTATGACTGGTGATGGCTGAACCGCTTTGTCTGTTGCTTACATGTAAATTATATATATTAATATTTTTACAACCTTTGACACGTACAACCTGGGTCAAAAATTCACTCCCTCCCAAACTGAAGCAGTATCGACCCCAAATGAGATAAAACAACACACCAGCAACAGATGACAGTCAGGGTAAGTCAGTTCGGAGACTCATTCCCGTGGCTCAGTTTCATCACAGGGAGCGAACTTTTGCTCACGACTGTTCATATGCATTTCATTTATCAGTTTTTTTAACACTTCTTGGTGTGGGGAGCTGGTGGTAGAGCGGTACCGTTCTTGCCTCTCAAGCAAGATGTCACGGGTTCGATTCCCGGGCCGGCGGAAGTTGTTTGGACACTCTTCCTAGTTCCCTTGGTCCCTGTTGCGAATTCGTATTCAGGGACAAGTTGTTGGAGCTTCCAATAATTTGCTTAGACATAAACCATTGACTCTTCAGGCTTCTCTCGACTCTTCAGGCTTCTACGCCCTTAACTCATGAGACATAAGGCAAGCATTAACTTAGCATGCTTCCCTGTTGGGCGCTGTAAACGCTTCTGCACTTCACCTTACACAAGGATAGACCCCCCAAAAAAAAAAAAAAAAAAAATTCTTGGTGTGTTAAGTATATTCGTTAATCACTTCTTAATTCCCGTGTTTCAATTAAATTATTATAGAATCAACTAAACAAAAAATATTTAGAAAAAATAACAATTAGACAATCATAAACATTTTACCAGGTGACAACCAACCGAGCGACGAAGAACAGACATGTTTGTGAACGACGCCAGAGAAGCAATATTCTCAAAAGCGAAAGAATCACTAAGTTCAGTTGGAGAAAAGCACCATTGAAACATACTTGGGGACAAGGAGTATTTTGGCGTCTCAGAGTGAACGATGAAAGGAAGGTGAAGCAGCCAAGTATGGCAAAAATCTTGACCCCGTCTCTTGAGGCAGCATAACAAGTCCTCTAGGTAGTGAAAGCCGTCCTCTTAGACCAGGGGTTCTCAACTAGGGGATTTCCCTCAGGTTTTCAGGGGGTGAAACTGATACTAATATGGAAAAAATAAAGGATTTTCAGTATTATATGCATATTATTTGGAATGCACTTTTTGAGGCAGACAATCTTGGAAAGGAGGGGGGGAATGACATTCTGACATATGGTGAAAGGGGTGCATGGGGCAAACAAGGTTGAGAACCACTGTCTTAGACTATCACAAAGAATTTTCCCTCGTAACTTTTGACGCTGACAGGGGTAAACGAGGCTATAGGGCACATCATAATACGTATTCAAAAGTTTTATTGTTTATAATATTAACAATAACTAATGCCATAAACTTACCCAAATGAGAGAGAAAACATAATTAGTGTGAGAAGTTATGTTTACGGTCAACCAGGTCGGAAAAGGTAAATGGTGAAGCCCCTGTCTTTGGTCATTACCTTGTATACAGTATTACATAAATCGGTATAGAAGGTAACCTATACTAAGATGATATAACACTTCTAGCTATTGTACTTAAACGTGTTATATATCTTCTTGTAATTTAGGCCCGGGGCTTTCCTCACTGCGTCTGTCACGAGCTTCTGTTGATCATGGTTGATGGTACACACACATACTCACACTCCACCTCCTCGACACAAATGTATACACATTCATGCACAATTGCACACACACACACACACACACACACACACACACACACAGATATATACTTGTGTACAAACACCTATACAACACATACACACACATATACACACACACACACATACACACACACGGATAAATACGTAGCTGCGGACACAAATACACGCGAATTACAACTATTTTAGGTTGCGAACGACCACCATTAGTTACGAGATAATAACAACTGGTGAACAACGACCCGAGAACCTGCCAGACCTCCTGCTGTTATGTGTCGTGTCTGGAGCCACTAACGTCAACATACACTCTCATGCTTCACCTTGACTCTAGTCATGGACACACCTTCAAGGATGTTCTATTTTGACTATCTTATTAACACCTTTCTTACCTTCATTGTGTTTTACATCATTCACTGTTATTCACCAGTGTATGAGGCTAAGGTGTTGCTACCACCTCACCTCTCATACCTCAGCTTATGTTGTCAAAACAGGTTGACGATAATCTTTTACAAGTTTTTTTTTTAATACGAATATTTACTTGGCGAATGTTCAGTTCAAGATGACAATACCAGTTATAGTATTAAAATTGTTTGGTCGTTTACCATCGTGTATTTGAAGTATATAACAGATACAAATTTATTCTTTTCGTGGTTGTCGCTGAACTTTATATTAAAGTCTCGGGTACACTGTATATGGCTTAGTAATATTTGTATTGTTCGAACAACTTTTGTGTGTGTGTGTGTGTGTGTGTGTGTGTGTGTATGTTTGTGTGTGTGTGTGTAATGAAATACGTTATGGGTCACACTGGGTTGATTTTAACAGGAACGTTTTTACGACTGGGTGTTGTTGTAGTCGTTGGTTGTGGGTCCTCTAACAACTACAACCTTCCTCTCACCAAACAACATTGTTCACCTCCATTAAGTCAGGATTACTCCCCAGCCTATGAACTTACTCCATACATCAGTATACACTCGATTAATTTACGATTTCTTATAGTGATTCATCATCTACTTTTTACTTCGTCGCCCTTATCCTTTTATCTAATTTAATACTAAATTTCCTTTTTTTACCTTCAGCCGATTTTCTTATCTCTTCCATCCTGACAAATTTCTAAAATATTCTTATTTTTATTTACACTCTATATTCCCTTTATCCAAACCTTCCACCACTTCCATTCCCTTTCGCGCCATCCCCCCTCTTATCTCCGCACCCTCCGAGTCTTCCAAGGATCCTTACTATAAAGACGTGATAGTTGAGAAGGAACTCCATCCTCTTAGAATTCTTTTTACGATGTGGAAAGAGGAATTTGGAGGACCAATTCTCTATGAACTCAAACCCTGGCACGTTCGAGGGAGATTTGAGAATCAATACATAGAGAGAAAGGAAGAGATTGGACAGTTTAGCAGGAAAGAAAGAAGAGAAGTTTGATGTAGTAGTTTATAAAGTTACTATGTTATTATATCTATAGGTTTAATACAGATATAATTAATATAATGTAATATTAAGTCAGGGAAGTTGTAACTGAAGCATTTTTGTAATTAATATATTCTTACGCTGTTATCACTATCACTGGATGATGATGATGATGATGATGATTACTCTCAGGCAACACTGGAGGCCGACAGTGTGTGCCCCCCTCTCCGCCAGACGTCGTCCCCCGCCAGCAGATATACAGTAAGATAACGGGAGAAAAAGATCTTAGAAGACAGAAGGTTGAATGTTACCGGAAACATTCACCCTTGTGGCGGGTCTCACAGAGCAGATGTTTAGGGTATAACTCACTTGTAATGTTTAAATGTTCCATCTTATAGTGCAGGGGTTCTCAACCAGGGGGGAATTCCCCCCAGGGGGGGAATTCAGGTTTTGTAAAAACTGATTCGGGAACAAGAGATATGTTCGATGAGAAATCAATCACAGAATTTTGGCCCTTGATGTGCGATTCCTACCCAAAAGTGGCAGAAAGAGCTATCCGTGCATTGCTTCCGTTTGTGTCGACATATCTTTGTGAGTCAGGCTTTCCAACTCTGTTGCAAATTAAAACGAAGCAACGTAGTAGATTAGAGGTAGAAAATGACCTGCGTTGTGCCCTTTCAAGCACTCCTCCGCGTATCCCAGAATTGGCGAAGAAAAAACAATCACAGGTTTCTCATTGACTGTAATCTTCATCTGAATAAAATTAATTACAAATTTACAATATCCTGGTATTCTATTGAACTTTTTGTTTATTGCATTATGCTTCAGTTTGGTCTGTTAAGTAATTCATTATAAATAAAAAAAACTATTTTACTCTTATTCAAGTTTTATAAATCCATCAACATTTTCAATTGGCATCTAATTTGTAAAACTCCACTATAAAAATAATCCATGTAAAATTGTAAATGTATATGTACTAATATGGAAAAAATAAAGGATTTTCAGTATTATATGCATATTATTTGGAATGCACTTTTTGAGGCAGACAATCTTGGAAAGGAGGGGGGGAATGACATTCTGACATATGGTGAAAGGGGTGCATGGGGCAAACAAGGTTGAGAACCACTGTTATAGAGGCTGTACAACACACATGTAAACTCGTATTTCATGTGCATCATTTTTGTGTACACACTAATGGGTTAAACAATAATACAGTCCACATGAGGAAATATCATTCAAAATACAAATATAATAAGGGAGGCTAAGAGACATGTCCCAATAGCCGAGAGAATATACAGTACAGTATATCAATTATTATTATATAACCTGCATCATCTCAATTTATTATAAGTTGTGTGGAGTAGACTAAAAACAACTCCACCTCAAGGTTAACAGTCCGGCGAGGCCTATATGGTTAATGGATATATCCTTTATATCCATCAATGGTCTTATGAAAGTTCCAAAGAATTATACCGTCAGTACACACTACAGCTTCCTATACTATACCACCCAGGGATATTATTCAGCTTATACTTCTCATCTATCACTCCTTTATATATTACTCGGACTTGAGATACTTGTTTATATGTACACTCGCTCCAAAAAGTATCTTTACGATTTTGTGAGAGACAATATGACACAACGGACGAAGGATTTTGACAACCCTACCAAGTCAAGAGGAGTCGCAGTGTTTTTGAAATTCATTGATCGCTCCGTAAATAAATTTTTTGGGGGGCGATTGTATACACTTTTTTCTCACTGCATTTTTATCATTTTTGTCTTCGCTTTCCCTCTTCCTTAATGTTTTTTTTTTCTTTTTCCCACTTCCAGTGTTCTGAAATATGTCATCAACAATCTTACCCACCCTCCTAACTCCTCACCCAAATCATCCTTTTCAACAAATTTAATATAATTATTTTTTCTTTCGTAACTCCCAGACTCTCAGATGTCTTCACTTATATTCCACCGTCAACAAAATATTGCGTCAAGTTTAAAAATACTTCCAATAACGATCGACTTTCTCAGACAAAATTACCTCAAAGTTGGTAATATTTTTGTTAAAATTTCCTACAATTCCAAGTTTCCGCTGACACATTCGACTATTTTTCTACCAGTTTCCTCACACCAACCAGTCATCCTTGTCATAATATAAGTGCAGCAGGAAATAAACGTCTCAGTTTTTGTATGGTTCAATATCGCCTGAGACTCGTATCTTACAAATATACTGGAAAGTACATAAACACAGCGAAGTTAATAACACACTGGAAAATTCACAAAGAAAGATGATGCTTATGAAATACTTAGAAATTCAGGATAATTTTTGTATAAAGAAACCCCAAATTTTTTTATATATTTTAGGACGTATAAAAAACAGAAACCAAAGGACCAGTAGGACTAAAATCTGATCACTTTATTCATACTGATTTTTAGGTTCCTGTTTATTGTACGTCCCAAAATCTAGTACAAATTTAGGGTTCGCGAATACATAAATGTTCCTGTACTAATACGTCGATCACAACTTGCTTTTTTAGATATAGAGAAAACTGTATTGTTTACAGACGAAACAAACATCACAAGGGAAGGAATGAAGACTGAAGATAACATTGGTATAAAGAAATATTTCACGGACAAATATGTTATTATGTAATTTTCATGTATTTATGTAAATTGTAACATTTTAAATAAAAAACAAAAAAAGTCTGTCAGTATTTATTCCGCGCCTCTTGCTTGATTTCATTATCATTTGGATTTACTCCATTCTCATACCTTTCTAGGGTTTCTCCAGCCCTGAACCAATTTGTTATTAACATATATTCGTTTCCCATGACTTATTTCTCCTTTATAACTACATTTACTTGTCGTCAAAACAGAATCAATAATATGTAATAAATCATCATAAAGCCTTTGGTTCATAATCTGTATACCAATCCGGTATAGTAGTGATCAGCTCTGTTTTTGTCTTCGGCAACCAGTGTCTTTCGCTTAATTAACTTCTGTATTTTGTTAACATGTATAGTAATTCGTAATGCAAAATGATCAGTAAGTAAATCACTAATTATGTCAGCATTCGCTCTTAGTGCACATGTATTAAAACATACTGCATAATCTAACCTTCCTCCATGTATGTGGGTAGGCTCATGATTCAATATTTCAATATCATCAAACTCCTCCAAGTGTAACCATCTCCCTACATTAATGTTGCTGGGTCCCATAGCCCAGAACTTCGTGTCTAGCATTAATATCACAAAACACTAGCATCATTAATAGGCACTCAGGTATGTCATCAATATCCAAACTTTGGTATACAATACATAGATGTTAACAATACGTATAGACCTCCTTGGACGTAGATGTTAACACAAACTTTCAACCCCATTCTGCTTGTCACCTATTTAATTCAACCGGTACATTTTCTGAACATAAGTTAGCAGACCTCTTGTATTATTTCTATTATTAGCTGTGTGTGTCGTCCTTTTCTTCCTATCATTCATGTTCTCGTCACTTTCCTTCACTTTTTCGCCAACTCTCGCCTCCTCTTATTTTATTTCTTACTAATCAGCTGTTGAAAACTGTCTGTCACCTCCATTGTTGTTGGCCTCCGATCATCTGCTTCGAATCGCTACTTGAAAGCTGCAGGTCGTCTTCTAAGCTGTTCAGTAGTGCAATCTTTTCTTCTCTAACAAATTCTTTACAAGTTTCTGCCCACCATTTGCCCCAGGCATGGTGCAAAGCAGGCAGCTAGTGAAAATCAGCAGTTTGTCACAAGTACAAGGCTGACACGCCCGACCAGTACGGCCAACGTTCAGAGGATCCTCGAACTGACTTACACTTGACTAACAACTGGTGCGGGTGTGTTGTTTGATCTCATTTTGGGTCGACACTGCTTCAGTTTGAGGAGAGTGAACTTTTGACCCTGACATTAGCGAAGACGTAACAGGACCCAAATTATTTACCGAAATCTAAATGTCAAATTAATAAAAGACAAACTTTATTTAATATCGGGTGCCAGTGAAGGAGACCTGGTGTGAAAGTTTCCACTACACTGAAAAGGTTAGGTCACTCCGCGACTCTTATTATCGCTCAGGTCTACAAGCCCACGACCGGTTCAACGACTCAGTGTCCAGCCAGTTGTTCACCTGGTCTGACTCTTGTTCATTAAATCCGTTCAATTGGCATCGAAGAACCCAAGAGGGTCGTCGTGTTTCAACCCGAATTTTAAATTACTAGTCCTGAGGGACACCGCAGTACAGTTCTTAACGGGGTGGTGTGGCGGTAACATTAATAATTCCAATAAAATTAATTTATAATATTGGAAATATGGGCGTTACTGTCATATCTGAGCCTCTGTCTCAAGTTCTGACTAAAGCCACGTAGTCCTGGATTTTTGAAGAAGTTTAAACCTTTGCTAACGATCCAGTGGCTGGTCGGTCAGTGAATTGGTTACGATAGACAACAGTGTCAGGTGCTACTTCCTTTACTCCTCAGCCTTCCTCGCTTGACGGAGATGTTTGTTATCTTTAATGAGGATCTGGCCTGAGGCTTCTAAGAGGAAGAGTCCGGCAGAGGTCCACCTTAGTGTATCGCTTCAGAGCAGATCAGGGCAGCGTAATACTGTTCTTAATGATCATTACATGTTCTCTCATGATCGTTATAGGACATATTAAACCCTAAGATGATCCGATAGTTGAGTTTGACGATAACAGGTTGATGAGAGGAAGGAAGTAGACTGTGTCCAATATAGCATACCTAGCCGTCACTGTGAGTTACCTCCTCATCCAGATAGTCCCCAGGCCGATTATCCTAGGTAATGTAACCCGCAGGTAATATTAGGACACATTCCCCAGTTTTATGATATTGTTCCACTGAGTCACAACGAGATGTTTGTTGACGTCGCTGCTCTGTATTGCCAAATTCTTTCTCTGACTGGATATTAGGTAAAGAAAAAAATAATACTGTGATTTAGGGCACTATTTTGACTTTTAGATTCTGGGATGTATCCGAGTTAGTGGGGTAATTTATTCATACTATTTTCTGATTTATGGTCTTCTAGCGAAGATTGTACTTCAATGTGATTTGGTTCTAGTGATCCGAAGTTGGTTGCTTTGGTTGACCATCCATGACTTTGGAGTTCTTTATCTGGTGCGGAAAGTTCCACCTCCAGGTTTTCATCCCCGAGTTGTTGTGGCGGAGATTCTGGGATTCATGTGTTTACTGTACGTGTTTTAATAGTGAACGATTATTTGAATTTGAATCAGGTTTGGGCCATTGACCTTCACCTCCACCAGGGTGCGGGGGTAGTGTCCTTCACAACATTCATACTTCGCTCCACTGTCTCTCACTCTGGGCCAACTGCCGGGCACGTGGACATTATATAACTTGTCCGGGTTGTATGATTCATCCCAGTCTGATAAAATCTCATTCCTATATGATGATGGGATGGTAGTGTTAGAATCTATGATCAGTAGAACATTACACTCGTTTCTGAACCTTAAGCATTTTGTTGCAGCCGTAGCAGTGGAGTAACTGTTTGTGGCGTCTCTCTGACTTATGAAATATGACGTATTAAACCATTGATATTTTGCACTGTCTGATGGAAATAAAGCCCTCGAGGCCTGGAAAGGGGAGGATTGGAGGGCAGAACAACGAAGTAATTTAAAAGGCTACAAAATCTATACCACCGAACAAACACACTCGATCTTTACCACGAACACAAGGAAGGCAGACTCAAGTCAATTTTCTCCCCAAGTCCTGGTCCTGACAGCTGATACACCCACCCTCCCGCTCATTCTTGTTGGGCAGATATTTAGCAAAGAGATTGACCTATTTATTGATCTAGAATGGAGAAACAAAAAAACCAGATATGGGTGGAAAATTTGTTCTCGAAATGAATTGAAGAATACCAGAGATTGCAACAATGAAGCATCAATCACATATCACCAGAGATTGCAACAATGTGCTCTGTATATTAATTTCCCTTACCAATCAAGCCAAGGATTCACAGAGCCAAGTTGGTATTTCCGCATCACGCTCTTTTAGATTCCCTAACAACACATATGTTGAAACTGAGATTATTTCGCTGTTTATCTCAAATTAGCACCGCCCAGCACTTCGCGTAACACCTGGCCTACAATATAAATCAAAGACTAAAATATATAAAAAAAGCTTAAGCACTAGACCGTTATAGTTTCCATATTTCAACTTCCTAACTCAAACAGTGCCTGAGATATCGCACAGAAAAACAGGAAAACAAAGATTTATACATGTTCAGTACCTAGAGACAGAATGGGACGGGAGGGGGTAGTATACAAATATTGAAAATCATATATATTTCTGTATTGGTCGTTTGGGAGGATTACAATATATCACAATATCATGAGAACATCATGAAAGATATTATACCAATATTGTTCTTCAAACGCAGAAACCAGAAACAATAACATCATAACAGTATATCACTTCGCTGCTGATAAAACATGTTCAAGTTAAATCTGATCGTTTATAGCCTCAGGTTAATACTGAGAGCAAAGGCGGCAGTAAACGTAATAGGATTTTATGAATATTAAGTAGAGATTTTACCAGCAGCTGATATACTGTAGGTGACCAGCCAGGTGTTGAGCTCTGTACATCACCACCACCCAGGCTAGTGAGTACCTGTGTCAGTTACAGGTGACCAGCACTTCTTAACGTTTGTATTCACACCAGTAGTAATCTTTGCATTTATCAGTAACCATTTGGCTATGTCACCAAGTGTAAGGTATCTAGATCTCGAAGGTGTTCAAGCTTCTAATTATCACTCTCCCCATTTTGGTATCATCTGCAAATTTACTAATCCTACTAGTTATGCCTTAAATCAAGATCATTAATGAATATAACAAAACAGCAGAGGGCCTAACAGGATCCTGGGGAACTCCGCTTTTGACTGCACCCCAGTCTGACTTTAATCCATTTATGCTGACTCTTTGTTTCTACCAGTTAACTATGATCTAATCCATTTTAATACTGATCCACCTATTCCATGTGCTTTACCTTCCTTATCAATCTCCTCATGAGTGGGACTCTATCGAATGCTTTACTGAAATCTAAATAAATTATATCATATGACTTATCATTATCTACTGCTTTACATTTCTGAGTAAGTGCTACCAGAGAGGATCCTTGGTGAACTGCTAGAAGAATGAATTGTTGAATGTTTCAAGGTGTTTCTGATTTTTGTAGCAATAATTGACTCCTAGCAACTTGCCTAGATTGACGTGAGACTAATGGGATGTACTTTTATTGATTTGTTCATTCCCTTTGAAATCTGAACTACATTTGCAAGTTTCAAGCTTCTTGGCATTTAGGGTCCTACCTCTAATGTATTTCATTAAATAAAACTGCTAATGGATTACTCCAACTCATCTCTACATTCTTTTTAAGTATTCTAGCATATACTCTGCCTTGGACCAGTGATTTATGAGGCTTCAGTTTGTTAATTACTTTAAGCACATCAAGATTTAGTAACATTATTCACCAAATATATTTTCATTGTCGTTATATATTCTATGAACTTCTGAACCAGTTAGTTTTCTATTTAGGAATATGGAGTGAAAATGATCATTTACCGCACATATTTCAATCATCATCGTCATTTCTCCTGTCGTAGTTTTATGTGGATTCCATAGTTCTAACTGATTTATACAGCTTATTAAAGCTTTAAAGCATTTTTCGATCTGTTTGTTAATTTTTACCTGTCTTGTTTAAGTCTTGATAGTAACCTAAGTAAGGATTTTTCGCTCTTTCTTAACTTTCTATATACTCCTTTCTTTTTCCCTAGAAAGATTTGGTGGTTTCATTATTCATCCATTTTGGTTATTCCGTGATTTGATCTGAATTTCTTTTAGGGATGTGTTTATTTTGGGGTGCATTATTGATTGTCTAATAAATTAGTTCTATGGCAGTTGCTAAATTAAATTCGGGTTATCCTGGCCCATGATAGCTTCAGAGTTGGGGATCAATCTTTGATCATGTGTCATCCCTAGGTCTCTCCCACAGTCAATAGTTCTTCCTAAACTGGATCATGTCAATTTTCCTTCCTTCCTGCCATCCCATATTATGTTAAATATAAGGGTTTTATGATCATTGTTTCCCTAGTTCGTCTCCAATCCCAACATCTTTACTAGATTTTCATTATTACTGAGAACTAAATCGAGGATATTATTTCCTCTAGTGGGAAGAGCTATGAATTGGATATAAAAACTATCTTGTACTACTTAGAAAATCTTCTTCAGATTCATTATCGCTAAGTTGATTTTCCAATCTATGCCTGAAAAGTTGAAATCGCCTAGAATACATAAATTGCTTCCTATCAGATGCCTTCTTTATTTCCTCCAAAGTAATTCTACCATCGTTCCTACTCCAAATTAGGTGGTCTATATATAACACCAATGACTACGGATTCACTGCCTCACCAATCTCTCACCTGTTTCATTGTCGCTTATTTGTTTTAATGTTTGATTTGTTGCAGCTTTTAATGACAACTTTGATATACACTGCTACACCGCCACCTCTCTCCTTCCTACTCTGTCAAATTTTAATAGGTTATATCCTGAATATAAAATTCTGCTAAAAAATGCTGTTGCTCGAATTTATCCATGTTTCCGTTATTGCAATTATATATTCATGCCTTTACTAACAATGGCCCTGAGCTGAATCATTTGAGCTATAATATTATATAATAAACACTCTGAGAGTTTCTTCCATTTCTATCTGTTTTACATTTATTACTTTGATGTTTGTTATTATGACGAATCTATATTTTCAGCATTATCTACTTCTGTTTCACTTCCGCCTCCCCAGGACCTGCTTGTTTTTGACTCCCATTTTCCCCTGCATCCTCTCCTCGGAGTGACAATTTCAGATGCAGATAACGTCTTTGGCCCCTCACGAGACAAGGTATCTGTCGCGACAGTACAGTAGTCTTTACTATGTGTTCTGTTAAGCCAGTCATCAATGAATGTCAACCATTGTTTGCAATGTTTTTCCAGTCGGTACTAATAGCAATTGCCCTGACAGCCATTCACGACCAACCCCCTTCTAGGCAAGACACCACATACTATCGTATCCCTCCCCTATCTCTAATCTTCCCCAGCGCTCCCTATACTCTTTGAAAGTTCCTCACTCCTAACCTTGCCTATGTCGTTTCCTCCCACACCCACGACTACTGGTCGGCACCCTCCCCTGACAAACTCCCGTCTAACCTCTCTGGCTACATGTCCTATCCTAAAGCCCCAGGAAAACATACCTCAGTCCTAATGTTTTTCCTATCTCTCGCACAAAAAAGCCTCCCATCCATAACTCACCTGGCTGTCGTACCAACTACCACGACCTTACCTGTAAGTAGGCTTCTGTACAACTGCCTTTTCCTCTCCTTGATCCATACCTGTCCTGCCTCTTCTCTTCCCTTCCTCCAGCTTCCCTGCAGCACCTGGTATGGGTTACTGCATCTCCACACCCTGGTCAGCTTTCCCAAGCCTGACCCAGTCCCTTGGAGACAACCACTCTCTCCACGCCTGCTCCTTCGGTGTCTGCTAGGCAGGACACCTACCTGAAGGAGTTCCTTGGTCCTGAGGGCTTCATTTTCCCCTCTTTAGAGTGTCAACCTCACTTCAACTGCCCCAGCTGCCTTTAACAGCGTGGCAAGGAGGTTCTGTCCTTCCCCACACTCCCTCCTCTTCCCCAGCCTGGCACAACGATCCAAAGCACTAGGACCGTTATAGTTTCCATATATTTCAACTTCCTAACTCAAACAGTGCCTGAGATATCGCAAAATAGAAAAACAGGAAAACAAAGATTTATACTCTGTGTCAGTACCTAGAGACAGAATGGGACGGGAGGGGGTAGTATACAAATATTTGAGGGAAAATCATATATATTTCTGGGATTGGTTGTTTTGGGAGGATTACAATATATATCACACTATCAATATCGTTCTTCAAAGCAGAAACCAATAACAATAACATCATAACAGTATCACTTCAAGGCTGATAAAACATATACAAGTTTAAATCCCTGATGCCGTTATAAGCCTCAGGTTAATACTGAGAGCAAAGTCGCCAGTAAAACGTGCACAGGATTTTATGAATATTAAGTGAAGATTTATCAGCAGCTGATACAGTGACCTGTGTTGGATATGCCATCACTACCACCAGACTAGTAGCACTAAAAGTTAACCCAGGCTAGTGAGTACTTGTGTCGGGTACAGGTGATCAGCCAGGTGCTACTGTACATCACCACCCGACTGTTAGTGGTTGTGTCGTGGTATCACAGTGTTGACATGCATCACCACCACCAGGCTAGTGAGTACCTGTGTCGGGTACAGGTGATCAGCAAGGTGTTGGCATACTGTACACTCACGCGCCATAGTTTCGATGCACCCTCTACCCCTACCCCTAAACTCGATGGAAATCGTAGCCTTGGCTTCATACCGAACGCCCCCCCCTCTCTCATTTCCCCTCACTCGCTACCATTTCCCCCCACCCATTGTTCAGTGGTGCAACGTGGTAGCTCGAAGCTTTGCTGGATTGTACGAATTGCAGTTCATGATGTAATACTTGAGAGAATATATGCACGATACAGGATTTTAGTGACTCACAACACTTTATTTATCATTACTATACTTAACATCACTATACAAGAGGGACTGTTCGGTTTGCAGCCCTGACTACGACTTCCCGCGAGCCAGGAGTAAGGGTAGAGGGTGCATCGAAACTATGGCGCGTGAGTGTACATCACCACCACCCAGGCTACCGAGTACCTGTGTCAGATATGGGTGACCGGCCAGGTATTGATATTGAGTACAGTCAACTCAAAAAGTCCTCGGCAATCAGAATGAATCGCTGGAGTGAACCCAGTGAGTCCTCGGGATTAGTTTTAATGTTCACTCCATAGATGGCGTTTCTTACAATACGACAACTGGTATAGCTGCCGGGAGTTTCCCAACAGGTGGAGCTATTAACGCCTGGGGACGTTATACAAGAATTACTAATATGAGAGAAATCTTAAATTATAATGAAAACATATTATTATGAGACTAATATTGTAGAAAACAATATTTGGTTACTATACTCCCTTGCAGTGAATGTATTGAGAAACGTTACCACGAAAGATTCTACTTTATGTCTTCAGCTGTAGGGAGCTGAAATTATCTACAGAGTTGCATGTATATCGAGCAGTGGAACTCCCACCCTGCAATATGGCAGCGAGACATGGGTCACATACAGGAGGCAGCTCAAATCACTTTAAATCTTTCACCAAAGTAGTCTACCTTCCATCCTCCCGAGTTCGCAGGAAAGACGAGAGAACAAATGCCAGCATTCTTGCTGACACCAACTGTAGGAGCATCGAGGTTACCATTATCCATGAACACCTATATTGGACTGGCTATGTTACCCGCATGGACGACAGTAGATTGCCAAAGCAGCTACTTTACAGTCACTTACCGAATAGAAAATGTAAATGCTAGAGGGCAACTGAAAAGGTATAAGGATAGTCATTAGACAAACCTGAAAAAGTGCCAAATCGATCACCTCTGCAGGTAGTAAGCAGCTATCAAACAGGGAGGTACTACTGCCTGGGAAGATATTGGAAGCATAATGTGTTGTCTAATGGTAGACCCTACTGCCATATGGCATCACGAAAATTGTGACCAAGTCCCAGGTTGCTGATCTGACTTTCTGCCTCATTAACACACAATTGCAGGGTCTCAATTGTTTCTCTTACTTTGACAACACCACAAATATAACCGTAAACCATTCTTGATCTGTTTTATTCATTCTATTTTATTCTCTTATGTCAGTTGATATTAACATTGAAGCGGGGCCTTCTCGGATGGGTCCCACTGGTCGGGAAGGTTGTGGACCCCAGGGCCGACCTGGTCATCATAAAACTACTGTGACCTCAGCTGACGCCACCGCGATTTCTGGAGGATCGGCTTTTTTCACACTTCATTTTACCAACATTCGCGGACTGAGATCCAATTTTCCTTCTGTGGAGCACCATCTATTAACCTCTTCCCCCGACCTCTTGCTACTTTCCGAACTCCAACTGACCAAAGCAGCTTCACCCAAACCTTTTCAAGTCTCCAACTACAACCTTTATACCTCCTTCCGTTCTAAGGGAGGTGTATGCGCCTACTGCAACACACATACACCTATAGCTCGACTCACGGATCTTGAATCTTTCCTTTATGATGTCATCTGGCTCAAAATATCCCTACCTACTGTGATTATTTTTCTTTGTTTCCTATACTGTTCTCCCAACTCTACCAACTATTTCGAACTCTTTGACTATCTCACTTCTTGCCATGAGTCGTTGCTATCCACACACCCCAACACCGAAATCCTCTACCTAGGGGATTTCAATGTACATCACAGAGAGTGGCTTGGCTCTGCAAGGGATGACCCAGGTGGAGCTGAAGCACTCTCTTTTTCTCTACTTAATGATTTGGAACAAATAATCAAACACCCTACACGCGTTTCTGATCGACACGATCAACTTGCTAACATTCTTGATCTTTGTTTTACCTCTAACCCCTCTCACTATTCATACTCAATTTTTGCCCCCTTTGGGTCTTCTGATCACAACCTTATTTCTATTAAATCAAACTGGGCACGTCCACCTCCCCCACCCACCTCTAAACGTCAACTATGGCACTATCGGAGGGCAAGCTGGCAATCTTTGCGAGAATTCTTCACCGACTTTCCTTGGGATGAATGTTGCTTTTCCACTCGGTATGTGCTGACAGCATTGCTGGGGTTATACAGGGCGGTATGAGTACATTTATCCCATCTTCTACCAAAACTTTCACATTACATTCATGGTTTGATCGCTCCTGCTCTCTTGCTTGCAGGATGAGAGATAAGACATATCTAGCTATGAAACTATCTCCTTCTCCCATTACCCACACCTCTTTCATTACTTCCAGGAATCATTGTATGGCTATTCATCGTAGGGCCAAGCGGAATTTTATTAAAAGAAAGACCGCTGTCCTGACTAATTCTTCCTCTAGTAAATCCTTTTGGTCCTTAACTAAAAATATCTGTAACAACTTCTGCACTCCTTCTTTTCCTCCCCTCTTCCGACCTGATAACTCTATAGCCAACTCTCCCCCTGACAAAGCCAACCTCTTTGGTACCTTATTCTCCTCTAATTCCACCTTAGACGATTCCCACTCAATCCCTCCTACCCCTGCACCTCCTACTGAACCTATGCACTTTCCTATAATCTCCACTCGCAGGGTTGCCGGTGTGTTATCCAGGTTGGATGTGAGTAAGGCGCATGGACCGGACGGTATACCCCTTCGTGTTCTGAGGGAGTGTGCTGAAGCCCTGGCCCCTGTGCTTGCTCGCCTCTTTCGCCTCTGCGTCAGAACCCAAACTTTTCCTTCCTCTTGGAAGCATGCCTTGTTCAGCCCATCCCGAAGAAGGGTGACCGTTTTAATCCCTCTAACTATCGCCCCAGTGCCCTGACTTCATCCCTCTCTAAGATTTTCGAAACTATCTTAAACTCCCATTTTCTCCGTCACCTTGAACGCCATTCTCTTTTGTCGGATCACCAGTATGGCCTTCGCCAGGCGAGATCTACTGGTGATCTGCTCTCCTATTGCACCCATCTTTGGTCATCCTCTCTTAGGGATTATGGGGAAACTTTCGTCGTGGCCCTTAACATCTCCAAAGCATTTGACAGGTTATGGCACAAGTCTTTGCTATCTAAACTTCCCTCTTCTGGTTTCTCTCTCCCACTTTATTTTCTCATCTCTAGCTTCCTTGAGAACCGATCCATGGCAGTTGTTGTCGAGGGTTCGATCTCTCGCTCTTTCTCTACCAGCAGTGGTGTCCCACAGGGTTCTTTTCTTTCACCTACTCTCTTCCTTCTTGTTATCAATGATTTACTTCACACTACAACCAATTCTATCCATTCTTACGCTGATGATTCTACTCTTCACTCTTCTTCACATTTTCCCCTTCCTCCTAACTCTCAAACTAGATCTGTTTCTAGAACTGGTGTCATTTCTTCTATCAATGCGGATCTGTGCATCATCTCTGAATGGGGAGGTACAAACTTGGTTAAGTTCAATAGTAATAAAACTCAACATTTACCAATTACACTTTGTAAATTAGACGACATCCCATCAATTACATTTCAGGACGTTATCATCCTCCCAAATTCTGAAATAAATATGTTAGGCCTCACCATCTCCTCCAATATGTCCTGTAAATCACACATCCTTAGTATAGCTAAAGCTGCCTCCCGAAAGTTGGGAATGCTGTACAGATGCCGTAGCTACTTCACTCCTGAGCAGTTTATATAGAAAGGAGTTCAGTCGTCTAGCAGATACTGCTATCTGCTAAATTGGCTCTTTATGTATCAACTATTAGATAGGGTCAAAGATCAAAACATTTCGTCTTAGTAGCTCTCCTCCTTTAAATTCAAACGTATCTCTTCCCTTTCTCTTCACTTCACAATGTGCTTCATCTCTCTCTTTTTACAGGTGCTTTAACAGGCAATGTTCGGTGGGTTCGGCATCTGTACCGCCGGCAGGCACCGCGCTCTCGCGCGTGTCTTGCCCGCGGTGCACGTTTCTGTGGATGGTCACACGAGAATAACCGCCGTGATAGTACTAAGTGCCTCCTTCTCTCTATAAATAAGCAGATACTCTGCACTACTTCTGTGTTTCCATACTTTACATGATCTATCTCACTTTAAGCTGGTGTTTCATCTTCAAGCTGACATAAATTAACTTCATCTAACCCTTTTTTTTGTTCTATTTTTAATTTCTTTCTGTTCTATTTTTTTCTCCCAGGCCGTTGTTGACCTGTGCTTGGTGGGCTAATTCCCATTAAAAAAAAAAAAAAAAAAATGTGAAAATGTCTGTTGAAACTGAATAAGTGTGTGGGAGGCTGCTGAGGGAAAGATAAGTGGGTGGAGAACCTTTATAATTGGGTGGAGGTTGGTGAGGGTAAGATAAGTGGGTGGAGGAGCTGTTGAGGGTAATATAAGTGGTAGTAGAGGCTGCTGAAGATAACATAAGTGGGTGGAGGTGGGGGCATGGGTGGAGGTTGTAGAGGTAAATAAGTGGGTGGAGGCTGTTGAGGGTATATAAGTGGTAGTAGGAGCTGCTGAAGATAACATAAGTGGGTGGGGAGGTGCCGAGGGTAACATAAGTGGGTGGAGGAGCTACTGGGGGTAACATAAGTGGGGGGTGAGGTTGCTGAGGTGGGTGAGCTGTTGGGAAGTGGGTGGAGGTTGCTGAGGTAAGATAAGTGGATGGAGGAGCTGTTGAGGGGTAAATTGGTGGTAGGAGCTGCTGAGGGTACAATAAGTGGGTGGAGGAGGTGCTGAGGGAGTAAAGGTGGGTGGAGGCTGTTAGGTGTCATAAGTGGGTGGAGGCTGCTGATGTAGATAAGTTGTTGAGGGTAACATAAGTGGGTGGAGGAGGTGCCGAGGGTAACATAAGTGGGTGGAGGAGCTACTGAGGGTAACGTAAGTGGGTGGAGGAGTTGCTGAGGGTAGCGTAAGTGGGTGGAGGGGTTGCTGAGGGTAAGATAAGTGGATGGAGGAGCTGTTGAGGGTAATATAAGCGGTAGTAGGAGCTGCTGAGGGTAACGTAAGTGGGTGGAGGAGCTGCTGAGGGTAAGACACAGTTGGTCTTGATTCATTTAAACTATGACGACAAATGTTTACCTAAATATATGATGTTCTCCCCGTCAATCATCTCTATGAAGACCAACCCCGTCCGACTGCATAACCGACTGAAGGACTCGCCAACTAACTGATAAGTCTAACTGGCTGACGAGATGACTGACTGGCTAACGAAGTGAATAAATTTTCAGATTTATATAAGAACATTTTAGCTACTCTCAATGACAGATTTTGCCGAGTTTTTATTTTTATAATTTTCGTTTTTTTTTTTTACATTCTGTTCAGATTTCTTAAGACGAATAAAATATGATTATCAGTCGAATAAAGTAGTCAGAAGTAATTATATAACCTGACATTAGTTATCTTGATCTGAAACGGGGGCTGTCAGTCAGTCAGTCAATCAGTCAGTCAGTCACCTGTATTTTATCCATAATCCATTAAAACAACACATGTACTCATTCTCTTGTTTACATCAAGACTGTCACCATCACATTAACCATTATCATCATAAACAAAACTGATGACAGAAACAGTAAATATTTGGTACTTGGCCTCTGAGGGGGGCGGGGGAGGGAGGGGGGGGGGGTGAATACAGGCCACCCCAACACGACAAACTAGTTTCATCAGATATTCGTAAAAAATCAATACAATAAAAAAAGAAATAAAAAAGAGGTACAATTATAAAAAAGTTAAAGCCGAAATATCGTCGGTAATAAACCACTTTGTGTGCAAATGTCAGCTATAACGTCCGCATATTTTTTCCTCAGTAATGGCGAACCTTTGCATATTTGCATAATCCCATAAGCCCATATATAGTCGCTGGGCTTTTGACCAGCTGGTATCAAATCGCAGGAACAGATGATAAAGCACTGTTTTGTAAGCATGAAACGTGTAGATTTTTTGTAATAGATGATATCCACGAATAAAGGACAACTGTTCTTGAATGTTTTGTTAATGAAAATAAAATATAGATAGATTATGTTGAGGACGGAGAATAATACACAAATACTGCCAGACACAGGGTTGTCATTTGTCATTGTGTATTTTTTTATTAATTTACAAACAAAAAAAGATTTTCGTAATGTTAAAATCACGATCGGTGTGAACTACTAGGAAATACCGGGGTACTAAGTCACAGGTTAAAGGGTCTTCTTGCTAAGAACGGGAGGAGACCACAGCCACGGAACTCGCTCCAAAAAGTATCATTGCGATTTTGTGCGAGACAATATGACACAACGGACAACCTTACAAAGACAATAGGAGTCTGTGTTCATGATGAAATTCGACGGACCCCTCTGTAAAGATACTTTTTGGAGTGTGTGTACAACAGTTATTCCACTGAGCGACGACCTTTCGAGTTCTCCGAAAACTAAAAAAAAAAAAAAAAACCAGGAAATCACATTTGCCTTCTCTACAATAACGAATTTAATTTTTTTTCTTCAGACAATTGAGTAGGTAGTAGGCAGCTACCAAACAGGGAGGGACTACGGCCTGGGAAGATATTGGAAGCATAATGTGTTGTCTAATGGTAGACCGTGCGACCATAATGCATCACGAAAAGTGTGACCAAGTCCCAGGTTGCTCATCTGTCTTTCTGCCACATTTATACCTAATTGCAGGGTTTCAATTGTCTCTCTTACTATTGAAAACACTACAAATATGAACAGTATTCACTCTTAATCTGCTCTATTCATTCTATTATATTTTTCTTTGTCAGGTGACATGAATATTAAAGCGCGGCCTTTTCTATTTCTAATTAATTTTTATTCTTATTTTTTCGCCCCCTAGGCCCCAATGTGGGTCGATGATCCTATGTCACTATAAGCCTCGACATTTTTATACATTTAAAATCACAAAATTATAATAAATGTCCTAACACTAATAGGAATGAGTGGTTCAGGATAAGCGTCCAGTCGTGTTACTCTGGCCAGTCTACCTTATTGTCAACACAATGTATCATATAACTCTTTTACTGGGGTTTGGGGCAAGTTTCTATGTGTTATTTGAGTGTCTGTCCACCAGTGATTAAGAAATTGGGTTTAAATCGACTATAGGAGTGAATAATTGGATAATGTTTTTTCAAGTTACTCTTTTCCCACGTATAATTCTCTCACTTACACTTATGCTTCTTCCACGTAAAATTCTTTCACCATTAGCTATGCTCCTCCCATGAATAATTCCTCCCCCCCCCCACCCTCTTTTAATTTTAATGTATATAGCACCGTGTACAGTTGGGGTCAAAAGTCTTGAACACTTAACAATATCCGGCATCTACTTCTGCGTTATACATATATGATTGGGATATACTAATAACACTACTTGTCATTACATATTATTCCTGAACCACAAAATGGGATAAAACTCTCCTTAATACTTAAAATCTTCGGGAACTTACATGCCAAATACTGTAAGTGTTCAAGACTTTTGACCCCGACTGTACCTCCCCCTCTTTTAGTTATAGGCAATATCTCTCGCCAAATAGACCAAGTTGCCTCATTTGTTCACTTCCTGCTATCTTTCCTCAGCCTGTTTAAGTCTATGTTATATTCCCCATTTCACTTCCCCATTTACCTCCTCCAGCTATTAAATGAACTCTTATTTAATCTTTGCTTTCCTCACCTTTTCTTTGCTCTACTTTCATTTCTTTCTTTCTTTTGCTTTCGTTTGTAAACTCATTCATTTCATTCTCACCTAAAGTTCTGCTCTCTAATCCTCACATCTATATAATTAGTCATGCACTTGTGTGTTTATTTTGACTCGTGTCTTCTTTAAGTATATCTGAGTGTATATCTATGACCAAGATAAGTGTGTACAATTAACATGTTTCTTCCTTGCGTACAAATATCTGTCTGAAAGCCCCGATTGAATGTTTCTTCAAAATTATCTTAACTCTTATTTCCTATTTTCAAGTCACATTTCCAAACAATTTTACTTATCCGTTTATCTGGAGTTTTTTAATACAATTATTCAAATGATCCTAAAGTTTTCTCATTTCTAGTTTTCCCTGGTGAGTCGTTCGCGTCCCCACACTCCTCCTCCCGGCAAACTCTCTTATAGTCGATTTTTATTTGTGTTCACAGAGGTTTTCATTATCATTATTATTATTATTTAGGATATATTTATCCCGACCTGCACTTAGCTTATGAGGGGCCACTGGCTGGGTGTGTACTAAACACGGTAATGCCCCTGAAGATTGAGGAGTCGTGTTTATTGGTTGGACGATATAGAAACAATCTATACCCCGGGGATGAGAGTTAATGTTATTTCAACTTTACAACATCAGCTGGACGACAAAAAACTCAAGAATATTAAAAGGAATTACACTTAAACATATACTGAAAAGACATTAACAATATATATTATGTTACGAACCCCGCCACCAATTGTCCTGATCTACCTACCCAGCACTACGAACCACGCCATCTAGGGACGAAACGCGAGTATGACTCGTCTTAGTTACCACTCCCGGGTTTCCCTTCTCCATATCCTGGTTGTTGCGTCACCTCCTCAAAGTCTTTTTTGTCAGCTCCAGTTCGAGGAGAGGGCAGTTCACTCTGGGAAGTGACCACAGGGTCACCTATCCTAGAACCCTACGGCACAGTGACAACCTACCGTCTTCTACAATACTCAGCCTTATTCGTCAGCCATCTCAGCTCCGCACTTAAGTATTTGTAATCTTATATTGCCTTCCACCTCCACCTTGCTTCACGATTGTTTTATGTTGTATAAATATGTATATACTGTTAATGTTTAGGTTAAGTATGGTTAAGGGTAAATTATAGAAAGCTGAATATTTTGTTAAGGAATTTATGGTACTTTATTATACACAACAAAAACTCCCATCCTTTGTCTACCCTTTTATAGTCCGATTGTCTTTTTTTTTTTTTTTTTGTTGCCTGTTGGGATCTGGGTAGACTTTTAACTATATTCAAAATCCCCAACTCGTAACAATTAAAATAATCAAATAAAACAGCGAGCCCAATAACAAAAGTTAAAAAGCTAAATTGAATTTCTAAACTTGCCAGGTCTTATTTATATCAAGATAGCGGCGTCTTCCATGTCAGTTGCATTCAGCGAGGATGGCGAGGTAACGAGGCCACCGTCAGAGCGCACCCAACCTTCATAGCGAGCGGACGCGCCACGCGTCGCTCCCTGCTCAGTTCAAATCGCTGACCGTTACGACTGTCTGCCTTGTTTTTCGCGTTGGGTCCGTTCTGTCTGCTTTATCATGTAGTTGTACATGGATATCATTATTCTTGTACACTGCGCTTCTTCCCTATCCTATCCTTTCGCCTAGAGTCCCTGCTGTTTGGTAACGACGCGAACCCTGCGGGCAGAGCCACAAGGGGGGCCCTCAGAGGGCTGCTGAGTCGAGACAGTAAGGGTGGCAACATTTTCTGTTAGGGATTCGACAGTGCTTCATAACCTGTCACTGCTAGGTGTTAGGGCTTGGCTAGGCCCCCGCCAGGGGATTGTCTGTTCACCCTACCCCTAGACCCGTCTTTACTCGCCCAGCAAGCGGACAGAAGGAGCGGCATCCATGGGGTTTAGCTGAAGTGGACAGATTAGGTAGAATTTTCATTGATTCATTCATGTATGTTACTGACCATGGCCAAAGTGAGAGTGAAGATCTCCGGAACCCCGACCCAGGGGTCTCGAATAGGGCTAAAAAGGCTACTCAGCGACCTAAGGGTGAGAATAAATAGACTTGTGGATCTGAGAGATGGTTACATCATCCTCACAGAAACAGATGAAGATGCTGATAAACTACTTAAGTCTAGTGCCATGGACAAAATGAAAATTAACGGTTACGAGGTCATTGTCCCACGGGAATACGGCGCCAAGCTCACCCTTGTATGTAAGAAGTTAGACAAAGATGTAGTGGAAAATAACGCAGAAGAAATAAGAGATGAAATACAAAAGCAAAACAATGTCAAGGTTGTGGAGGTGTATCCTATGTATGCCCATAATATAATCAAGGTTCGCTTTGCAGACACAACGGATGCAAAAAGAATGAAGGAGAAAGGGCTCTATGCATATGGCACTTCCATCTCATCCCACCAAATAGAATATGAAAAGTATACGCCCATCCAACAATGTATGAAGTGCTATATATACAATGACCACATGACCAAGAACTGCCCCATGCAAGGGGTCATATGCTCTGAGTGTTCATCTGATCAGCACTTCTACAAAGACTGCCGTAGCACCATAAAAAAGTGTGTCGTCTGCGAGGGTGACCACAGGACCTTCTCTGCCACCTGCCTGGTCAGGAAACAGGTACTTCAAGAAACAGAGAAGAAACTGACCGAAATAACCAAACAAAAAGAAACCAGGGAAATTTCTAACACCATAGAAAGGACCACTCAGTCGACGATCATGGCTTACAGCCAAACCCTAAAAGACGCTCTAAAAGAAACTCAAGCAGACTCCCAAAAGCTCAACAATGTCAGCGAGACCATGGAAGTCCTGCAATCAGAGATAAGAACCATCAAGGACTCAATACAACAGGCAGTTACTGAGTCACTGGGCGCCATGAGGGACGCAGTGGCGGAGAGTATCAGGAGCGTCTCCTCTCCACAGCTGGACGAGTCCAAAGCCACCACTATATACTTGTCTTACCTGCATGCCCATCACATGAACATGGTTCATCCAGGTTCATTCTCGAAACACCTCAACGAGACACTAACCAGGAACAACATTGCACCTGTTGAAATAAGCGACGAAGTCCCTTCAAAAGAAATCCTTAAGGCAGTAACCCACTCAACGACCTATGGACGGCCTCAACCCACGCCAGAAATAGACCATGACCTCCTTGACTTAGGCAAAAGTCAGTACAACCGCAATCCCGACGTGGCCAGTTAGTCCCCCAGGGATCACAGCTCCAACGATACCGTAAATGCCCGCGATCCCATTACATGCACTCCCAGCGACGACAGTGACCATCGGACTGCAACCACAGTCAATGGTTGCGACCAGATGATGACGACTCAACCCACAGAGGAACAAGACCCTCGAGCTGCAGCGTCAGTTGATTACTACGACACGCAGGCCCAGGACCTGAACACCTTCCTGTACAAGGGTGACGAGAGGTTCGAGGGCCCGCCATTGACTGACAAGCAGATGTCCGAAGGCTGTGCTAAGAAGTTCCGTCCCCCTAGAAATGGCAGAAGCCGAGCAAACACTCCAAGCGACGCCCCAAGCTACAGTCTCCGAAATGGCAGTCGTTAGCAGGATGAAAATTGTCCAACATAATGTCCTACACTGGTCCCTTAATAGACGTAATGAACTGTCTAACTTATACTATCAATTAGACCCAGACATCATTCTGTTAAACAGTACGGGCATAAAGGACGAAAGTAAGCTGAAAATTTTTGGCTACACTGTATACCAGAGGAACATGACGGGTGAGCTGAACGATGGTGTCGCTGTGGCCGTCAGGTCACGTCTGAGTCATAGAGTGTTGCCAGACTTCGAGGATTCAGTTCTAGGAGTGCAGGTGGAGACAACTAGGGGATCTGTTATCATATGCACGATGTACCTACCTCCCAGACGTCCTTACTTACCCGAACAAGACCTAAACCAGTTGCTACGCCACAGAAAACCAACATACATCATAGGGGACTTAAATGCGCGCCACGCCATACTCGGACACGGTAATGAGAACAACGTCGGTGTGGCGCTGTATGACAACATCAGAAGGGGAAAACTGCAACACCTCGGGCCAGATTTCCCGACATTGATCAGACGTGCCAGTGCCACAACACCCGACATAATCCTCTCTAACAACGAGGCCGTCCTGAACAGGCACGTTACCGCCGGACCCATCAGTACCAGCGATCACCTGCCAGTCGTCGTGACGCTCTCATCCAATCCCATTATGATACCCGCCAACATCAGGTCAAACCTCAAACGGGCAGACTGGGACTCTTTCAAGGAGTCTCTCAGTCTCAAGCAGGGGAGAAACCTGGAAGAAGCCAGCCCTAATGACATCGACGACGCGGTCGAACAATGGTATAAGGATGTGAAGACGGAGATGGACAACAACATCCCGACCACCAGTTACAGGACCATTCCCCATCCTCACACTAGTCACCAGCTGAGGCAGCTCAGTGTCCAGTACACTCACGTGAGACAGCTAGCCAGTATCCGCGGGTGGACGCAGGAGCTGAGAGACCGGTACCGAGAGCTACAGACGGACATCCAGCACGAGAGCAAACGTCTACATGAACAAAAGTGGGCCGCCTTGGTGTGGGAGGCAGCCAACAATTACCGCGATTCTGCTGCATTCTGGAAAGGGATCAAGCGACTGATGGGTTCCACCTCTAGCACGGTCCCTTACCTGCTCGACCAAAACAACGTAAAAATATTCGAGGAAGAAAACCAAGAACAACTACATCGGCGATATTTACGAAAGATCTTTACCATTAGTGAACAGGAAAACGAGGGCTTCGACAGGGACTTTGAGGAGGACATTTTAGGTCAGTTGCAGGACCATCAGCACCTGCTCCAGCCGCTCCCACGGACTGACTTCACCAGACTGGTGGACGGAAGCTACCTGACGGAACGCATTGTTCCTGCAGATGTGTCAGCCGTCATAAAAGGGTTTAAAAACAAATCACCTGGTCAAAGTCACATTAACAAGAAGATCCTGGCTCAACTCCCCGGCAACATGATAGAGAGGCTTGCTCATATATGCAACGCCTGCCTCGCCTCTGGATACTTCCCTAAGATGTTCAAAATCGCCGTTATTCGCCTCATACCAAAAGCAGGGAAGCCTCCAAACAAAGTCGAAAACTTTCGACCAATATCGCTGCTAGAGGTACCTGCCAAAATCTTCGAAAAAATAGTCAACAAGCGATTGCGGATGTATCTGGAGGACGAAGACGTGCATAATCCCCGCCAGTTCGGCTTCCGCCAGTACCGAGGCACATCCACCGCCATAGCTCAGGCCTACGAGCAGATCGCCAATGCCATGACTGGCCGCCTACAGTGCAATATAGTACTGAGGGACGTCAGCAAGGCGTTGACAAAGTTTGGCACGCAGGACTGCAGTATAAGATCATACAACTGGGGCTACCCGAAAACCTGACTCGCCTGCTGTGCAACTTCATTACGGACCGCAGAGCCAAAATTAAGATGCAAGAACATTTTGGAGAAGAATTCTCACTATCGAGCGGCGTGCCTCAGGGCTCTTGTCTCTCACCAACCCTTTACACACTCTACACGGCTGACCTGCCACCCCCAATCGTCGGCAGCGAGTACGTCATGTATGCAGACGATGTAACACAGATCGTCACCTGCCCAGGAAGGTCCACGGCAAGGATGGCGCGACTCACTGCTCGGGCAATAGAGGAGATCTCGGAGTATGAAAATAAATGGAAAATAAAAACAAACAAAACGAAATTTGAGGTCATACCCATAGCCAAATTCAAGCCGGCCCCATTGATGATCGACGACGAAGAGATTGAGTACTCTAAACAAGGCAGGTTGCTCGGCCTCATCATTTCTCGGACGGGCATCATTCCCCACGTGAAGGACAGACTAAATAAAGCCAAAGTCGCCGCAGCCAAATTAAAACGTTTTAAATTGATGCCTGAGAAGATACAAGTTCACCTGTACAAGGCGCTGGTGAGGCCTGTGTTGGAGTACCCATCTATACCACTCGTCACACTCGGGAAGACTAGACTACAACAACTACAGAGCTTCCAAAACAAATGTTTGAGGTCAGCCAGTGGCCAAGCGCCACCCTACCAGGAGACAGTGGAAACCATCCACCTAAGAAATAAAACAGAGGCCCTCAACTTCAGGTTCCATCGCCTAGGGAAGAAGGTTTGGGACAAGCTCCTGGACGACCCTCACAGCCCAGACCACCTACGCGGGGAAGACATCAACGGAGGGAGACCCCACGCCTGGTGGCCCCGGAGTCTGCCCACACTACAACAACCCAACCCGCGATCCATCTATGTCCGCCACAGTGATCCACCTTAGATTAAAACTTAGATGATATAAATTCACATTTAACAAGTCAAAATCGAGTGAGTCCATAACGTAATACAGTATAAGATGTTAATAAACTTGTAATTGTAAAATCAATCTAGTCATTGTCTACTAAAATAACCATTGTGCAACCTCATTCTAAATCCTAGGTTAGCTTAGTTAGCCAACAAACTCTGTAATATGTAAAACAAGGGGTGTCGTCCCCCTCTGTTTAACTCATTAAACTTCTTTTCCAACCTTTCCCCCCACGACTATATGTTGTGACTTCTCCATCCCTCATGTCTGGCTGTGCCTTGAGCCCCAGCATGCCTTCCACCCTTTCCCCACCTTAACCTAAAAAAAAAAAAGGCCACCGCGGGAAGGTTGGGTAGAGCAGGGTGCTGGAGCGAGTGAGTGAATGAGTGAGTGTAGATAAACGAGAACATAAACGTAATAATAGTGAAGAAAAAATATGAAAAAAGTTACAATTTCTATGCTGCAAAGTGAAAGTCTCACCTCAGGCTTCTATATAAGAGCAACTTTTAATGGTATCTCACTGAAAAAACAACATTTCTTCTTAAATTTAACAGCGGTAGACTCCAGGCTGACGGAGCTCTAAGATCACTCACAGGCCAACAAACAGACTCAACAGTAGATTACCAGACACGTTTACCCTTGATAAATATTTATTTTATTATTTTACTATTACTGCTATTATAATTTATTTGATATCCATTATTTACAGAAACTACTCTATAGTATCACTATTAACTATTTTTATTATTATTATTATTATTATTATTATTATTATTATTATTATTATTATTATTATTATTATTATTATTATTATTATTATTATTATTATTATTATTATTATTATTATTATTATTATTATTATTATTATTATTATTATCATTAAGATACACAGTTTTCAATACAACTTTCCTCTGCAGCAGATCTGCCCAGCACCAGTCACCACCACTCTGGGACACAGTGTCGTAAGAACCCCTGAACGGTTAAGTATACACGTTAATATCTTTATGCTAAGTGTTATTATACTCATGAAACAAAGAAAACTGCTCCTCTGTTCCAACTAGGTTTTAGGTTTAACAAATTTATTGGCAAAGCTTGTAGTACAGTTTGCCTATTCTGAGTAATTCAGTCAGGTCTTGACACTGAGGGTGGTATCACTTCTCACTGCCACGCAGGACAGAGGTTCATACACAAAGAAATACATCATATTCATTAACAGCTATATATGTATAGAGGTCAGATTCATGTGGGTAATGTCTCTGTTCACAGCCATGCAGGACAGAGGTTCGTACACAAAGAAATGCATCATATTCATTGACACTATATATAGGTCAGATTCATGTGGGTAATGTCACTGTTCACTGCCATGCAGGATAGAGGTTCATACACAAAGAAAGAAAGAAATGCATCATATTTATTGACAGTATATGTATATATAGGTCAGATTCATGTGGGTAATGTCACTCTTCATTGCCATACAGGACAGAGGTTCGTACACAAAGAAATGCATCATATTCATTGACACTATATATAGGTCAGATTCATGTGGGTAATGTCACTGTTCACTGCCATGCAGGATAGAGGTTCATACACAAAGAAAGAAAGAAATACATCATATTCATTGGCAGTATATATAGGTCAGTGGTTCACATACATTGGAGTCATATTCTAAATTGAAGACTAATCAGTGTGGGCGAGCAAATTTGGGATAAACAGCAAGAATGTCCTCAAGCACCCCCGATTCAATGTAGTAATTACAAAGTTCAAGATACAATAAGTCAGGTGGCCTGAAGTCTTTGACAGTGTCACATTCAATAATATAGTGTTCAACTGTATACTTTAAAGGTTTATCACAAAGTTTACATGCTGAGTGTTCTACTATGGGTACAGCGTTACTAACTTGCCAGATGTGTCTGTATCCTAGCCTAATTTTGGCCACGACTACGTCACATTGTCTGGTTCTGTCCTTATGCTGGCCATACCGGTACCTCTTGTCACAAAATTTGTCATATTTACTAATGCTTCAACTGCCGGGTCTCTCTGCATTTCTCACTTCTTCTAGATCAGAGTTCATGATTCTGACTTGAATGTTTTTAATTACAGCATTGGACAGGCCAAGGTCACGGTCAACATTTTCTTATCTTATATGCCTCATTGGCCAGTCTATCAGCACGGTCAAGATACCTGATTCCAACATGGGACGGGATCCACACAAATTCGATACGAAAGTTGTTCTCATTGGCAGTTATCACATTCCTTTTAATATCACATACAACTTTAGACATAGAGCCTGACGGGCTGTTCATTGATTTCAAAGCACTTTGAGAGTCACAGAATATCACCCCACCTCCATTTTCTTTAAGGCAGTCTGTAGCTAAGTAGATTCCAGTTAGTTCAGTTTGTGTTGTGCTGGCCCAGTTTTTCAGCCTTTGCTTGTTTGACTCTATCATCTCTTTTTCTTTATATATTACAATTGCACAGCCTGTTCTACCTGCGTTTGTCTGCACAGGACCATCAGTAAAGGCATAACATTCACTTGATTTAATACTCTCTATGTGTCTGTTCATAGTTTCTAGTGTGACACATCTGACCACATCGGTGTTTAACATTTGCTTACTACCAACAGGAGTGTAATTAATAGGAACTGATATATCTAGCCAAGGAGGAATAGCATTAATGGGTTCGTCTGGGGTGATTGGGACATTCAGTTTCAAGAGATCTGCAACACTTTTCTGAAGCCACGCCCCAAAGAGTCTTTTGTGGAAGGTTAGCAAGATAGTCGGGATTACTTAGATAGAACATCAACTCAGTTTGAGCTGTAGTTTGGGAACCATTGTTCTTCAAAACTTTGACACAAAACATGGTATTAAGTAGAGCTATCCTCTCAGATAGGGAGGGCAGTCCGAACTCTTTCCTCATCTTTACAATTCTGGTTGATTTTGGGCAACCTAGAATGATGCGAATGGCTTCATTTTGCACTACCTCAAGGCTGTTGAGTTGTTTAGGCGGTATTGTCACAAGATGGAGAGCATGATAGTCAACTGCAGAACGAATGAAGTGAAGATAGAAAGTACGAGCATAGGTGATGTTAATTCCATAGCCCTTGCCAACAAGGGTTCTGAGGGGTTTAATGCGCTGCATTAGTTTGGCATGAAGGTTGCCGACAAAATTTGCATCATTCACACAAATTCCAAGATATTTATAGGAGCTACATAGTTCCAAGGGCATACTGTTAATGTTAAAGTCAAGAGGCAGAGGGAGAGCAGGATGAGGATTGAGGACCCTCGTCTTGTCAACAGATATTATGAGACCACATTCTAGAGTCCTCTGAGCAAATACATCCAGCAAGGCTTGGAGCTTGAGTTTGGTCTGTGTCATAATGCAGATATCATCAGCATAGCACATTATGGCCTCGTTTGGCTGAACTGGAATGTCAGCAATAAGCTTGTTCATCAGTATATTAAAGAGCATAGGACTTAACACTCCTCCCTGAGGCGTGCCAAGCTCAAATGATCTCATTCTGGCACTTTTAACTCCCCAAAACAGAACACTGGCATACCTGTTGGACAGATAACCCTTTATCCATGTCAGGAGGTTACCTTGGATGTCAAAATTAGCTAGTTGCTCAAGTATAATGTCTCTATTAGCTACATCAAAGGCTGATTTAAGGTCTATGAAGGCTGTTTGTGTCTTATCTTTTGAATGAACAATATATTCTGCAAAGCATGTCTGTGTGCTACGCCCGGGCATGGACCCATACAGATTAGGGGCGAGTTTGTCTTTGACTTGAAACATGAGACGTTTTAGAACAACTCTTTCTAGGACTTTACACATACAGGATGTAAGTGAAATTGGCCTGAAGTTTGGAAAATTAGCTTTAGGGATTGGTACTATGTTTCCATGAGTCCATGTCTTAGGCAGAATACCCTGTTTGAGGCTCATTTGATACAGGTCAAGCAGTGGATGGTTAGGGATCTCATTCAACAATCTCAGGGTGTTATAGGTTATGCCATCCTCACCAGGGGAGGATGACTCACCTTTCATTAGTGCTGTTGTTAGTTCGTGGTGCGTTATAGGAAACTGGTCGGGAAGGTCTGGTGAGGAACAGTCTATTTCAATATTGAAACCCCTATTAATGTGTGTGGTTTTAAGATATTGCTGTATGTCAGGAGGCAGGGAAGTGATTTGTGACACGCTAGACCATTGGTCTAATAACACGTCACCATATTCTGCAGGGCTGTGATGAAGCCGGACTGGGGTGGGTGAATTGGTAATGGCTCTAATTTTGTTACACACTTCTGCTAGAGTGGTTGTTCTATTAAACCCCTGTAAGAATTGTTCCCAATAGGTGTTTCTCACCTGACCTTTGAGTTCACGAAATTCTCTGTTAGCTTTGAGGAATGCCAAGAGGTTATCACTAGTTCTATTTTGCTTATAAGTGTTGGCAAGCTGTTCTACCTTCTCCCCTTCTTTGGTGAGGATGGGGTCATGTATCCACAGAGGTGGTTTAGTGCTGCCCCCATTCCCCCTTGACTTAACCCAGGTGGTATAATATGTGGTAATGGCATTTACAAGATCACAGCAAAATTCATCCACTGACCCAGGTGTATATCCAGCATACCATCTGTGGATGTAGGCCTTGAAGTGCGATTTAAGATTATCTGGGATTTTAATTCTGAGCTTAGGATGCGGTTCACACTTGACATCAGCAACAGTGTAATCAGTAAGTATTGCATAATGATCACTGACTAGGTGGTCTGAGATGACCTTAGCCTTGACATTACTGTTTACTAGGTTATACCCAATCACATAATCAAGTCTGCCTCCCATCAGATATGTCACTTTGTCTGTGTCGTATACAGTGATATTATGATTAATGATGTAATTCGAGTTATTAAATTTGTCTCTTCTTTTGGAGTCTGAGTGTTACCACCTTACAGTGTATTGTCTGGGAAGCCGACAGTGTTACCACATAAGCGCCATATGAATTGTATATCTTTACAGCACGTTTTTAACCTCTTAAAAATCAATGTCAGATGTTAGTGATCCCAGCCCAGGCCCGATGCTATATAGTGATTCAGAACAGGAAGAATGATATTATTATTGTTGTTATATTATACAATTCTCTATGAAGCCTTTACTGTACAAGATCATTCAGGGAAACACTACCATAAAACTTCACCAACGTTATTAGATATTCAAGGTAATTTCTTTTCACTAAGTATTATTACAATCATGAAAAAGGTAAACTGTACACCTTAACTCCTCTCTCGTGTTGTCCTATTTAGCACCTGGGTAAATTGCCTAAATATTTCCACTCCATAAAACTTTTTCTTCCATTTTCCATTATTATAAGAATTAGTAATGATATAAATGCTCTTAACAGTATGCTACCTGGAGCATTACAGTGATTTCTTTAAACTGCCTGGAGCATTATAGTCTATTTTCCATATACTACCTGGAGCATTACAGGGACTCTTCCTAATACTACCTGGAGCATTAGAGGAACTCTTCCATATACTACCAGGAGCATTATAGTGACTCTTCCATATATTACCTGGAGCATTATAGGGATTCATCTCTATGCTACCTGGAGCATTACAGTGACTCTTCCATTTAAAACCTAGAGCATCATAGGAACTCTTCCATATACTACCTAGAGCATTATAGGAGCGCTTCCTTATACTACTGTACCTGGAGTATTATGGAGACTTTTCCATATACTACCTGGAGCATTATAGTGTCTTTTCCATATACTACCTGGAGCATTATAGGAACTTTTCATTATACTACCTATAGCATTAAAGGGACTCTTCCTTATACTGCCTGGAGCATTATAGTGTCTTTTCCATATACTACCTGGAGCATATAGGAAATCTTCCACATACTACCTGGAGCAGTATAGGGACTCTTGCATATACTACCTGGAGCATTATAGGGATTCTTCCTATTACTACCTGGAGCATTATAGTGACTACAGTGTTGGTGACGTATGAGTCTTTGTGTATGTCAATGACATGGGATACACACACACACATACAGACTGACTCTACTGTACTCTCCTATACTGAAGATGAAACACTATGTCACTTATATTTTTCATTGGAAATATATCACTGAAAACACGATTTATACATTGCCTAACCTAATCTATGTACAGTCGCTCAAAAAAGCATCTGAAAAATATTGTTCATGACAATATGACACATCGGACATATGATTTTGGGGAAATGGTAGAGGACCAGGCGTAAAGGTGGTAGCCCTGCATGTCACAATGTTTGCCATGTAATATATAAGACGTTTCCTGCCGTTTGTCATTAACGTGTTTCATGTGAATATAATTAATATGGTTATATTAACTTGGAATGACAGTCTAAATTCTAAAAAGACATTATCCATGTTAGACACATACATTAAACAATATGTGCTTGGTAATGCTTAAATGTTTCTCTACGCAAAAAACAACAACTAAATGCATATGTTGACTGTATCCATATGTAGCATTTGGTATGCACACATGTATTAGATATTAGGGTATGGTATATTAATAGGTAAGGTAAACAGTAATGGCATCTCACGTTTATTGAATTAATATTTGGTGTAAGCAGCTCCCGCGTCCAGAACACATTGTTTGGGTTCATAGCAACATGGCAACTATGCCCTGTCGTCGATACTGTGTTTCACATGATAAGGCATCAAACATGCTATGTACGGTCATTATGCTGCTTTCATACAGGTATGACTATAATGCAATGTTTACAGTTTACATGTTGATGGATACTTGTAATTATAAAGAAAACTACCTTGGTTATAAGAAGTTGTCGCAACTTACGACACCGACGCCTACTCACGCTTACCAACCCTACAGAGGCAACAGTGCCCAGACAACAGGGGTTGTGTTGTTCGGACCCCACTTTTCAGATACTTTTTTGAGCGACTTTACAGCCGGGGTCAAAAGTTCGCTCCATCCCAAATTGAAGCAGTATCGACCCCAAATGAGATAAAACAATAAACCCGCACCGGATGACAGTAAAGGTAAATCAGTTTGGAGACTCATTCCAGTGACTCAGTTTCACCACGGGGAGCGAACTTTTGTCCACCACTGTACGGTATATTAGGAAAGTATATAATTGACTTATTAAAGACAATCATTTATTCACCTGGGTATAGATTGTTACTATATCGTCCAACCAATAAACACGACTTCTCAATCTTCAGGGGCATTACCGTGTTTAGTACACACCCAGCCAGTGGCCTCTCATAAGCTAAGTACAGGACGGGATAAACATATCCTAAATAATAATAATATTGATAATGAAAACCTCTGTGAACACAAATAAAAGTCGACTATAAGAGAGTTTGCCGGGAGGAGGAGTGTGGGGACGCGAACGACTCACCAGGGAAAACTAGAAATGAGAAAACTTTAGGATCATTTGAATAATTCTATCCAAAAACTCCGGATAAACGGATAAGTAAAATTGTTTGGAAAAGTGACTTGGAAATAAGAGTTAAGATAATTTTGAAGAAACATTCAATCGGGGCTTTCAGACAGATATTTGTACGCAAGGAAGAAACATGTTAATTGTACACACTTATCTTGGTCATAGATATACACTCAGATATACTTAGAGAAGACACGAGTCAAAATAAACACACAAGTGCATGACTAATTATATAGATGTGAGGATTAGAGAGCAGAACTTTAGGTGAGAATGAAATGAGTTTACAAACGAAAGCAAATGAAAGAAATAAATGAAAGTAGAGCAAAGAAAAGGTGAGGAAAGCAAAGATTAAATAAGAGTTCATTTAATAGCTGGAGGAGGTAAATGGGGAAGTGAAATGGGGAATATAACATAGACTTAAACAGGCTGAGGAAAGATAGCAGGAAGTGAACAAATGAGGCAACTTGGTCTATTTGGCGAGAGATATTGCCTATAACTAAAAGAGGGGGAGGTACAGTCGGGGTCAAAAGTCTTGAACACTTACAGTATTTGGCATGTAAGTTCCCGAAGATTTTAAGTATTAAGTAGAGTTTTATCCCATTTTGTGGTTCAGGAATAATATGTAATGACAAGTAGTGTTATTAGTATATCCCAATCATATATGTATAACTCAGAAGTAGATGCCGGATATTGTTAAGTGTTCAAGACTTTTGACCCCAACTGTACACGGTGCTATATACATTAAAATTAAAAGAGGGAGGGGGGGGGGAGGAATTATTCATGGGAGGAGCATAGCTAATGGTGAAAGAATTTTACGTGGAAGAAGCATAAGTGTAAGTGAGAGAATTATACGTGGGAAAAGAGTAACTTGAAAAAACATTATCCAATTATTCACTCCTATAGTCGATTTAAATCCAATTTCTTAATCACTGGTGGACAGACACTCAAATAACACATAGAAACTTGCCCCAAACCCCAGTAAAAGAGTTATATGATACATTGTGTTGACAATAAGGTAGACTGGCCAGAGTAACACGACTGGACGCTTATCCTGAACCACTCATTCCTATTAGTGTTAGGACATTTATTATAATTTTGTGATTTTAAATGAATAAAAATGTCGAGGCTTATAGTGACATAAGATCGATTTCTGTACGTTTTTTTTTTCTTTTTGTTTTATGGGAATAGCCCGCTCGGGCACAGGTCATCGATCCATATCGGGGCCTAGGAGGCGAAAAAATAAGAATAAAAAGAAATTAGAAATAGAAAAGAAAAAGGTTATCTTAATCTACACCATGAAGATGCCGGAAAAACAGCTTTTTAAGGTGAGACAGATTGTATGAGTGTGGAAATACAGAAGAAGGCAGAGCATTCCACAGTTTGGCTGTGTGAGGAAAGAAGGCCGCACTATAACAGGTTACCGGTATTCTATTGTGACCGACATCCATAGAGAAATGGTGGGCACCGAGGGCAAGGCGTGTGCGTCGAGCCCGCTGCCTTACCGGCGGTACACAGGATGCCAAATCCACCGAACATTTCCAGTTAAAGTACCTGTAAAAGAGAGCGAGTGAAGCGATATTGCGGCGAAGAGAAAGGGAAGAAAGATTGTCAACTAAAGGGGGAGAGTTAATGAGACGAAATGCTTTTGATTCCACCCTATCTAATAGTTGGACAGAAGAAGAGCCACCCCAGACATGAGAGCAGTACTCCAAGTAAGGACGATTGTATCCCTTATATACTTGAAGCAACTGCTCAGGAGTGAAGTAGATACGGCATCTGTACAGCATTCCCAGCTTTCGGGAGGCAGCTTTAGTAATGTTGAGGATGTGTGGCTTCCATGACATATTAGAGGAAATGGTGAGGCCTAGCATATCCATTTTAGAATTTGGCAGAATGATAGTGTCCTGAAATGTGATTGGTGGGAGATCCATCTAATTTGACAAGTGTAATTTGTAAATAGTGATCTGTATTACTATTGATTTTATCTAAGTTTCTACCACCGCATTCAGTGATGCTGCACAGATCCGCTTTGATAGATGTAATGATATCAGCTCTAGAAACAGATCTAGTTTAAGAGTTAAGGGGAAGGGGAAAATGTGAAGAAGAGTGGAGAGTTGAATCATCAGCGTAAGAATGGATAGAATTAGTTGTATCGCGAAGTAAATCATTGATAAAAAGAAGGAAGAGAGTAGGTGAAAGAACAGAACCCTGTGAGACACCATTGTTGGTAGAGAAAGAGCGAGAGATAAATCCCTCGACAACAACTGCCATGGATCGATTCTCAAGGAAGATAGAGATTAGAGAACAAATTGGGGGAGAGAAACAATAAGAGGGAAATTTAGAAAGCAAAGACTCGTGCCATACCCTGTCAAATGCTTTGGAGATGTCGAGTGCCACGACGAAAGTTTCCCCATAATCCCTAAGAGAGGATGACCAAAGATGGTTGTAGTTGGAGAGCAGATCAACAGTAGCTCTCACTTGGCGAAAGCCATACTGGTGATCCGACAAAACAGAATAGCGTTCAAGGTGACGGAAAAATTGGGTGTTGAAAATAGTTTCGAAAATCCTAGGGCAATGGTGCGATAGTTTGAGGGATTAAAATGGTCACCCTTCTTCGAGATGGGCTGAACCGAGACATGCTTCCAAGAAGATGGAAAAGTTTGGGTTTTGAGGCAAATGCGAAAGATGCGAGCAAACACAGGGGCCAAGGGCTTCAACACACTCCCTCAGAACACGAGCAGGTATTCCTTCCGGTCCATGCGCCTACTCACATCCAACCTGGATAACACCCCAGCAATCCTTCGAGTGGAGATTATAGGAGAGTGCATAGGTTCAGTAGGAGGAGCAGGGGTAGAAGGGATAGAGTTTGAATAGTCTTAAGGTGGAGTTAGTGGAGTATAAGGTGCCAAAGAGATTAGCTTTGTCAAGGGGAGAGTTGGCTATAAAGTTATCAGGTCGGAAGAGAGGAGGAAAAGAGGTAGTGCAGAAGTTATTACATATGTTTTTGGCTAAGGACCAGAAGGATTTACTAGAGGAAGAATTAGTAAGGACATTGGTCTTTCGTTTTATATAATTCAGCTTGGCCCTACGAAGAATAGCCTTACAACGATTCCTAGAAGTAATGATAGAGGAGTGGACAATAAGAGAAGGAGATAGTTTCATACCTTGATATACCTTTTCTCTCTTCCTGCATGCAAGAGAGCAGGAGCGATCAAACTGTGATTGTAAAGTGAAAGTTTTGGTATAAGATGGGATAAATGCACTCATACCACCCTGTATAAACCCAACAATGTTGTCAGCACATACCGAGGCGTCCCGAGTGGAAAAGCAACATTCATCCCAAGGGAAGTCGGTGAAGAATTCTCGCAAGGATTGCCAGCTTGCCCTCCGATAGTGCCATAGTTGACGTTTAGAGTGGGGTGGGGGAGTTGGACGTGCCCAGTTTGATTTAATAGAAATAAGATTGTAATTAGAAGACCTAAGGGGGCAGAAATTAAATCTGGATAGTGTTAGGGGTTAGAGGTAAAACAAATATTGAGAATGTTAGCAAGTTGATTGTATCGATGAAGAACACGTGTAGGATGTTTGATTATTTGTTCCAAATCATTAAGTAAGGAAAAAGAGAGTGCCTCAACTCCACCAGGGTCATCCCTTGCAGAGCCAAGACACTCTCTGTGATGTGCATTGAAATCCCCTAGGTAGAGGATCCCGGTGTTGGGGTGTGTGGATAGCAACGACTCATAGCAAGAAGCGAGATAGTCAAAGAGTTCGAAATAGTTGGTAGAGTTGGGAGAACAGTATAGGAAACAAAGAAAAATAGTCGTAGATGGTAAAGATATTTTGAGCCAGTGGACATCATAAAGGGAAGATTCAAGATCCGTGAGTTGAGCTATAGGTGTACATGTGTTGCAGTAGGCACATACACCTCCGTTAGAACGGAAAGAGGTATAAATGATATAGTTGGAGACTTGAAATGATTTGGGTGAATTTGCTTTGGGCAGTTGAAATTCAGAAAGTAGTAAGAGGTCGGGGGAAGAGATAAATTGATGGTGCTCCACAGAAGGAAAATTGGATCTCAGGCCGCGAATGTTGGAAAAATGCAGTGTTAAAAAAAGCCGATCCTCCAGCAACCGCGGTGGCGTCAGTTGAGGCCACAGTAGTTTTATGATGACAGGTAGACCCTGGGGTCCGCAACCAGTGGGACCCATCCGAGAAGGCCCCGCTTTAACGTTAATGTCAGTTGACATATTAGAATAAAATAGAATAAATCGAACAGATTAAGAGTGAGTACGTTTATATTTGTTGTGTTGTCAATAGTAAGAGAAACAATTGAAACCCTGCAATTGTGTATAAATGTGGCAGAAAGACAGATCAGCAACCTGGGACTTGGTCACAATTTTCGTGATGCCTTATGGTAGCAGGGTCTATCATTAGACAACACATTATGCTTCCAATATCTTCACAGGCGGTAGTATTGTTGCTGAGATGTGCTGACCCAGCCTGACCTCGCTCGCTCCGCGGAGGAAATGCCAACTCTCCACTTCATTCATGCACATAGGTGAATGACCTGGTGAATATTTTGGTATTATACATTTGGGTAAATATTTATATATTACAAATGGTGCTGTTACACCATGAACTGCATTATTATGAACTGCATAATTATGAGCAGCATTATTATGAGCTGCATCATTATGAGCTGCATCATTATGAACTGCATAATTATGAGCAGCATTATTATGAGCAGCATTACTATGAGCTGCATCAAATGAGCTGAATCATTATGAACTGCATAATTATGAGCAGCATTATCATGAGCTGCATCATTATGAGCTACATCATTATGAGCAGCATTATTATGAGCTGCCGCAAATGAGCTGCATCAGTATGAACTGCATAATTATGAGCATCATTATTATGATCTACATCATTATGAGCATCGTCATAATAAGCTGCATCATTATGAACTGCATCATTATGAGTTGCATCATTATGAGCTGCATCATTATGAGCTTCATCGATATGAGCTGCATCATTATGAGCTGCATCATTATGAGCTGCATCATTATGGACTGCATCATTTGAGCTGCATTATTATGAGCTGCATCATTATGAGCTGCATCATTATGAGCTGCATCAGAGCAGCATCATTATGAACTGCATAATTATGATCTGCATTATAATGAGCAGCATCATTATGAGCTGCATCATTATGAGCAGCATAATTATGATCTGCATTATAATTAGCATTATTATTATGAGCTGCATCATTATGAGCAGCATTATTATGAGCGGCATCATTATGAGCTGCATTATTATGAGCTGTATCATTACGAACGGCATCATTATGAACTGCATCATTATGAGCTGCATAATTATGAGCAGCATTATGAGCTGTATCATTATGAGCAGCATTATTATGAGCTGCATCATTATGAGCAGCATCATTATGAACTGCATAATTATGATCTGCATTATAATGAGCAGCATCATTATGAGCTGCATCATTATGAGCAGCATAATTATGATCTGCATTATAATTAGCATTATTATTATGAGCTGCATCATTATGAGCAGCATTATTATGAGCGGCATCATTATGAGCTGCATCATTATGTGCTGCCTCATTATGAGCTGCATCATTATGAACTGCATCATTATGAACTGCATCATCATAAACTGCATCATTATAAGCTGCATCATTATGAGCTGCATCATTATGAGCGGCATCATTATGAGCTGCATCATTATGAGCTGCATAATTATGAGCGGCATCATTATGAGCTGCATCATTATGGGCTCTATCATATGAGCTGCATCCTTATGAGCTACATTATTATAAGTTGCATCATTATGAGCTGCGTCATATGAGCTGCATCATTATAAGCTGTATCATTATTTGCTACATCATATGAGTTGCATCATCATTAGATGCATCATATGAGTTGCATTATTATGAACAGCATTATTATGAGCTGCATCATTATGACCTGCAATAAATTATGCTGCATCATATGAGCTGCATCATTATGAGCTGCATCATATGAGCTGCATCATTATGTGCTGCATCATATGAGCTGCATCATTATGAGCTACATCATTATGAGTTGCATCATATGAGCTGCATCATTATGTGCTGCGTTATATGAGCTGCATCACTATGAGCTGCATCATATGAGCTGCATCATTATAAGCTGTATCATTATGAGCTGCATCATATGAGTTGCATCATCATTAGATGCATCATATGAGTTGTATTATTATGAACAGCATTATTATGAGCTGCATCATTATGACCTGCATTGTTTTGAGCTGCATTATTATGAGCTGCATCATTATGACCTGCATTATTTTATGCTGCATCATATGAGCTGCATCATTATGAGCTGCATATTATGAGCTGCATCATTATGAGCTGCATCATATGAGCTGCATCATTATGAGCTGCATCATAGAGCTGCATCATTATGAGCTGCATCATATGAGCTGCATCAACCTAATTTTTCACATAAACACTAAAATAAACTGGACTTAGTAATGGTACACAGTGATAAACCGTAAGTTATGACGAGATGTTAACACGACCTTCAAACAGAGACGCGACCATTTGGAGGGTTGTAGGGACCCACCTTCATATACTATACATTTTACACCATTAAAAAATAGATCACTAAATGCCAGCAAGGAGCGTTGACCGCGGGGCTGCACACAGCTACACCGTCTCTTCTTCAAGTTGGTTTAGGTTAGGTTAGTTTGGGCCAGGTTAACTTAGTTTAGGTTAAGTTCACGTTACGTTACATAGATTTCTGTGGTTATTAGGTAAGTTTAGGTTAGAAATATAAGTTTACGAAAACAAGTCAGAGATCCATTAATTGAAATTAACGATGTTCTCTAAATTGCCTTTACCTAAAAAAATATTTGCATTTATTCAAATAAGAAAAAATCTTTTTTATTATACGTTATTGTACTTAAATGGTGTTTCACTACTTTTTTAGCGCTGATGGTGAAGATAATATTGCTGGAACTATCTGGTTAGTTAGAGAATAAAGATACTTGTCAAAGATGGTGTTTTATGGACTCTATAAAAAGTACGTACAATAAAAGGAAATGAGTTGAACATGAGACTACGGACAAGTAATGGACACACGGCACCCATATTTATCGTTTGTATTGGTTTTAAAGGTAAGACTGTGACTGGGTGAATATCCCTGTGATAATTGTGGTGAGCCAATTTTCTTTCAACTAAATTAGATCATCCTCAGTTGTAAAAAGTCCACCCACAACAGTATGGTCGGATAGTATCTGGCAGTCAACTGCTGTGTGTGAGGTTCTAAAAATATTTATATAACAGCTGGAAAAAAGGGAGTTTCTAAGAATTGGATAATGTTAAAAAATAAAAGTCTATTTCTGTACCATCCATTCTCTTGACGTCAGTCATAGTGGTTCGTCGTTCTGTAAAGAGCTACTGTATACTCGAGTCACCTGAGAGAGGATTGTATCTAGCCTGCCATTCTACCTCTCTCTCTCTCTCTCTCTCTCTCTCTCTGGTGTGTGTTGTGCTGTGTGTGTGTGTGTGTGTGTGTTTGCATGTTCCATTAAGCTTGAGTGTGTGTTCATACGTCACAAAACAAAACACAAGCACTACACCTCATCAGTCATAACACCAGACTATACCAGAGTTGTAAAACACTTTACAAGTTTGTGATAAATATTGTCTTTTCCTGCCCCCCCCCCCTTCCCCCCACAAGCTGCCTGGGGGGTTGACGGGTTATTATGAATGAATTTATAGAATAGCGATAATATATGGATTAGCGATAATTTATGATTAGCGATAATTTATGGATTAGTGATAATATATTCATGGGATAAGGTCAAGGTCTTACGTTGTGTAACATAAAGGGAACAGTAAATAGGTAATATGTTTGCGATGATACCTGGTCGAGAAACACCTGTATGTATACGTCATTAACGCTCCACCAATAGGGGTTCTGCTCTCGTACTGTGATGACGTAACCAGGTGTTCACTTATGACACTGAGAATGTGGGAATTTTTTTAATGATACTTAATATAGTGATGAATATAAGACAGTATTGGGACTTTTTCCTTTTTTTTTAATATTTATGATTATTGTTTGTTGTACAAGAGGACATCAGGTGATGATTTATATAATATGTGAGGTGGAATAAGGTAGACGAAGGGTGTGTCTCGGCTGCTGCTACTATAGGTCACCCTTCAGTTAGGTTCACTTTTGATAACAGATCATTTTACTCTTTTGCAGCATTTGTTTCAGAAATTAAACGAAATAAATTGGAATGATTGGGATGAAGAGTCACTGATCCAACATTCTAGCTGAAATGTAGGTATTTAAATAACATTGTTTTGTCTGTTACTGATTTTTTTTTGTCATTTGCCAGATTTTTTTTTCGATTTTCCTTCTTACTAATTTTTTGCCTAAACGTTAAAATATACTGGTAAGTGGGTTTCAATACCACTTGTAGATAAATAACAAGGTGCTTCAAAAGTCATAAGGGATTTTTTTGTTACATCGTAAGTATCATTTATAGTATATTATCTTTATTTGAGATCACATTGGGTAACCTTGAATGTGAACCAGGAGCAGGTGAGCACTATTACACCAACTCTCCCTCACTGTACAACTTGTCAAGACTAATGAGCGAACTGAATACACTATCATGGTAAAGTTGCTCCCTCAGGTCTTGTGTCCAGCGGTGATGGAGTAGAGATCACTTGTCCATTTATTCTGTTTCATTGAAGACGTCGTTTACCGCCATAAAGACAGCCATATTATACCTCAATTAGGTAACCTAATCTTACCTAAATGGTCTTAAATGAAAAAGCAAATTTTACCACATATGATTCTTATCCTTTAAGCTGAAACAGTAATGAAAAAGTTATCAGATAATTTTTAAAACTTAATCGCAGCTTATTCTTATTTAGCGTAACACGTGTGTGTGTGTGTGTGTGTGTGTGTGTGTGTGTGAATTTTATATATGGAAATGGAGAGACTACAACTAGCAGTCAACTGTTCAGGTTAAATATCAGAACAAACTGCTCCCGTTCACCGACCTGTGTATTGAACAACAACTTGTGTGTGTACATTAATCCTCCTGTGTTTGTGATACAAGAGTGAATGGACGTCGCGATGTAATGGGAAAAATACTGACAGAGGGTGTGTGTGTTTGAGTGTTTGTGCGCGTGCGTGTGTGTGCGCGCGTGCGTGTGTGTGTGTGTGTGTGTGTGTGTGTGGGAGGGTGGGTGGGTAGATTATGCTCTCTATATACTGTAACTGACTAAAGAGACACGTAATTCAAAGTGTGGATCTTGTTGGCCACAGATGAAGGTCGGCGGCTGACTTTTCCACCTTTCTTCCCCCTCTTAAGGCTCATGTCAGCGCCGCAGGACCGACTGTTCCAAACAAGTATTTGTGGTTTTATTTGGTTTCACATGTTTTACTTTTGCATTAAGAACCGTGGCAGATTCTCCTGTACTTGCTATATAACAATATTCACCACGTTAATTGATAGTTTATCTATACAAATTTGTCTCTGCTGCATGTAATATATGTTTTGTGATACGTCCACCCAAAACACTATTTATTTACTAAGAGAATCATCGCCTTTGCATCGTTTAATCAAAAGCTTTAAAGTCACAAAATTAAATTGTTGCACACTGGTACATATCCGGTGTTAAAACTACACTCTTGCGAAATTCAATTTTGTGAACCAAGAGTGAAAGGAATTAAGAGGATCAGTATTGTGAAAATGTTGTATTAACGGTCTGCCTCTCATTACAAGCAGCGGCAGTTACAGCTGTCATTAAACTCTCTCATCGCAATTCTATAACACTATTACACAGATTTAATTACAAATGGTGTAAGCATAAGTGAGACTATCACATAACATCCTTCGACCACACAGTGTTCCGAGTACAGTGTTGTTATTACTGTACAATACACAGTGTTCCAGGTACAATATACCTATTACTGTACAATACACAGTGTTCCAGGTACAGGGTTGCTATTACAACACAAAGTGTTCCAGGTAGAGTGTTGGTATTAGTGCACAATACACAGTGTTCCAGGCACAGTGTTGCTATTATTGCACACCACACAGTGTTCCGGGTACAGTGTTGCTATTCCTGTACACTACACAGTGTTCCGGGAACATAAGAACATAGGAATGGAAGAAACTGCAGCCGGCTTATTGGCCCATACTAGGCAGCCCCGTTTTATCATCCAACCCCTATCGTTCATATATCCATCCAACTTATATTTAAGCTACTGAGCGTGTTCGAGTTAATGTCGAAGTTCAGTAACACTATCCACTCATCCACATCTCTATTTCCAAACCAGTGTTTACCTATCTCGCGCCTAAATCTAAATTTGTCAAATTTAAAACCATTGCTACGAGTTCACTCCTGGTTGGATAGTTTGAGTACCTTTGTTATATCATCTTTGTTTAACTCTTACTTCCATTTATACACCTTGATCATATCGCCACTCAATCTACGTCTCTCGAAGGAGTGCAAATTAAGATGCTTTAATCTATTGTCGAAGTATTAATATTTCTTGTAACACCTACTATATTTACAGTACTTGCTTTTATTGCACCATCAAAACCGTTTTATCGGAAATTATCATGTAACTAGATAAGTAATTATCATTGCAATTAACATAATTGCCAACTAGACATAATCCTGACAGCTCTGTCCTCTTGTTCAACCTTATTACAGTACAACCCATGTTGTATTGCTCCTCCATTATACTTATGCTTTTCATTTCCACTGTAATTTATGTATATATAAATAAAAAATAAAATTAACTAAAAAAATATTAAATAAATAAGATTATGAATATTGAAGTGATAACCGTGGTAACATTACGAGATGTTCTTATTACCACAATGCTATTGTACAATTCCAGATGATACTAAATATTACATAATTCTTCCTTGAGATAAATCTATAGTATATATCAGGTGCCTAAAAGAGAGCTCAGGTTCTCAACTGGCTCAGCCATGTTAATATTATTATTATTATCCACTCTGTATCTGTATTTTTCTGGCTAAATGAACTGTTTCCTATTCAATTCTCTGTACACAAGGTTCCAAATGCCCGGGATTAGCCTTGTCATCCTCCTCTGATTGCTTTCTATGGATTCTATATGCATTCTCTAGTACGGTGACCAGAACTTTTTTTATTATTTTTTTATTTTTTATTTTTTTTTATTATTTATTGGGCACTCCCCTACATCCTTGTGTAAGGTGAAGCGCAGAAGCGTTTACAGTGCCCAACAGGGAAGCATGCTAAGTTCATGCTTGCCTTTATGTCTCATGAGTTAAGGGCGTAGAAGTCTGAAGAGTCAAGGGCATAGAAGCCTGAAGAGTTAATGGTTAATGTCATCAAGTTATTGGAAGCTCCAACAACTTGTCCCTGAATACGAATTCGCAACTTTCGATTTACACCAGGTACCTACTTTATTGCTAGGTGAACAGGGACTAATGGGGGCTAGGAAGTATGTCCAAACAACTTCCACCGGCCCGGGAATCGAACCCGTGACATCTCGCTTGCGAAGGCAAGAGCGGTACCACTCTACCACCAGCACCCCCGGTGACCAGAACTGAACCGCGTAATCCAAGTGAGGTCTCCCAAGACGCAAGATTTAGTTTTTGGATAACCTCGCTAGTCTTGTAACCAACACTCCTTTGTATGAACCCAAGTACTGTGTTAGCCTTGTTTAGAGCAAATACGTATTGTTGTTTTGGTTTTAGATTCCTACTTATCATTATTCCTAATCTTCTCACAGTCGGATTTCTCTATAACAACGTTGTTCATCTGATATCTGGTTTTTCTCTTTACATCTGCCAGACCAGTGTTTCACAAACTGGGGTCCATGGCCCCCAAGGAGGTCACGGCAAGATTTTAGGGGGGGCCATGGCAAGATAGTGTAAGTAGTATATGTTTGGAGAAAATTTGGATTTTTTTTTTGTCGTTGTGTGAAATCATAATACCCATACAGTACAGTTTTGATATTTACATAGTATGGTGCAGCAGCTAGTGTTTCATTTCCAACGGATTCGCTCAGATTGTACGTTTATAGTTCTATTCAGACGAATTCCTTGATCTCAGAAAGAATCTGCTGCCAGAGACCTCTATGAAGAAATATCTTTGACTGTATTCTGGTGCTCAATGTATCAGCCATATCCAAAAGTTAGTGAGATCGTACTTTGAGTCCTCTTGCCATTTTCTACTACTTATTTATGTGAATCTGGTTTCTCCACCCTTTTTCAAACAGAGAATAAAAGCCGAAACCGATTACATGTGGACCCAGACATGAGATGTGCTTTATCAGTGACTCAACTTAGAATCAGTCGACTGACTGAAAGGAAACAATGTTGTCATGGTTTTGGGGTGGTTCGGTGGTAGTAGGAGTGGATTATATTATATAAAGATAATAATATGTCGTATTTCTTATTTCTTACCGTAGAGTCCGATACCTTCACACTGATTACTTACAGGAGATTATGGCGTATCTACGTAGAAGTTTACTCCACCACTCGACATTCCATGATTTATACTTGATAAATGATGATTTAATGAATTCATTTAATTTTCAACATCCATCTAAGTTATTGGTTATACTATGTCATAACCAATCAGTCATTACCTTTAGTAATAATAAGATAGGATCACAGATACGGGCAGATAATTGCACTTACATTTATTTGTCAAGCTTCCATACAATGATTTACAATTTGCATGGATATATGATTTACTCACGTTCACGCTGTAATAAAATTAATCTTCTAAAAGAGAATTTTAACTTGGGGACACATGTGATTACTCTACTATGGGTATAACTTAACAGAGCCTTAATTCTTCAAGTGATACATTTACTGCCAGCCTGGATTGCTTTTGTTGCAACCAGGCTTCCGCACAAGGACTTCTTTCCACGGGCCACAGCAACAAAAAGTACTCTTGGGTTACCACACATGGTGTCGTGCAGGAGAACTCTGTAAGCGTGACTTGAATTAACCATCTAGGTGCAATAGACCAGCCTGGATTGCTTTTGTCGCAACCAGGCTTCCACACGTGATATTTCCACGGGGATAACAACCTAGGTTAACACGCTTAGTCTCGTGTCGACCTTCCACGGCCATAACAACAAAAGGTACTCTTGGTTTACCACACATAGTCTCGCGTCACTGAGTCACGGTAGACGGTTGTCGCGGCAAGGAGAACTGGTAAGCGTGAACTGAATTAACCATTTAGGTGCAATAGACCAGCCTGGATTGCTTTTGTCGCAACCAGGCTTCCACACGTGATATTTCCACGGGGATAACAAGCCTAGGTTAACACACTTAGTCTCGTGTCGATCACGGTCACAGTAGACGGGTGTCGTGCAGGAGAACTCTGTAAGCGTGAATTAATTAACCATTTACTGTAGGTTTGATAGGCCAGCCTGGATTGCTCTTGTCGCAACCAGGCATCCACACGTGATATTTCCACGGGGATAACAACCTAGGTTAACACACTTAGTCTCGTGTCGACGACGGTTCACAGGACGGCGTGCGGTGGAGGACTCTGTGTGGTGTGGTGCCCCGCTCCCTTTCAGGAGGGAGAGAGTCAAGACGACTTCCTCACTAACCCATGGCTCAGGGGATACTACTTAAAATGAGGTTTTTGGGTGTGAAGCGATGAACAGTACAACACTGTTTCACTGCCCACCCCCCTAAAGGCTGGCTGACATACACTAATTGAAAAATACATGTCCCAGTTATGCCTCGCCGGGCGTCTTATCTCTGGTAAAACAAACTTTGGAGTTGGTTGCGTGGGTAAGCCTAACGCAACCCATGACAAATGTCATCCATCCCATTGAACTGAAACAAAATATGCATTCTGTTTGATGATGAAGAATACCGAAACGGTTTATTTTCATCAGTATATGTGAGTGGCTTCGGAGAGAACTGAAGGGGGGCACGAGGATGTTGAGAGTTCCTCATGGGGGGAATGAAGTGAAAAAATTTGAGAAACACTGGTCTAGACTAAGTCCTTTACATTTGTCCACAATTAATTTGATCTGCCATTTTTCAGTGTTTGCTGTTAGTGTACACCACACAGTGTTTCGACTACAGTGTGCTACTACGACCCACTGTGTTCCGAGTACAGTATTGTTATTGTAGCACACAGTGTTCAGAATACAGTGTTTCTATTACACCGGAAAATAAAACGAACCTTTCAGTTCTTCGTCATTATTTGTGACTTTCTTCAGGTAAGAAATAAATTATCTACAGTAGAAAACTGCTTTGAAGTAAAGGTCTACCTGTACCAGCCTCCTGAAGCAATACTGTCAACAAGTATTTGGTCAAGAATAAAACTGGATGAATCTGGATATTCTCTGTTCTCGAGACGTATAGTAAGTAGTTTTAACCCCTTCACTACTGTTAATGTTTTATTTAGTTAACGAATGACGATTTTATTCAGCACAGAGGGATGTACGTACACAGGTGGTTAATAGACTATCTCAACTATAAACAAAAGAAAGTGTTTGAGTCACAGAGATGAACACGGGGCCACAACATCACTTGCAATTGTTAGGAAGAACTGTCTAATTTTGTTCCAACACCGCTTTGAGCGTCCCATAGCTGGCCGAGTCACGGCAGGACGACCCTTAGCTGACCGGGACATGGCAAGACGACCTTTACGCCCGGAGTTTTAATCACCCTCGTCCGTTGACGGAGGCCGTTCGTGTTTACAACCATTATTAAAAAAATGAGTCACGAAGGACACCGCACTACAACACTTGACTGGGAGGTGTGGCGGTAAAATAATATTATATTGATGGACTAAGTTCATATTACCGCTATACCGGGCGTTACTTATTTGCCTGGGTCACAACACGACGGTTACTGGAGCGTCATGGGTGGTGGTGGTGGTGGTGATGCTTGTAGCCCAACACAGGATGACGATGTTGGCAGTTGTATGGCCTGTACGAGGGCCACTGGGGCATAAGACCCGCACTTTGGCAGTTGTAGTAGTTGTCGTGGAGGGCGACGATCGTCACCACCATCACCACCACCACCAGGCACATCACCGACCCGCACATCGCCCAAAACCACGGCTGTGCTTTAGCGCTCATAATTCTGTAAAATAAATTATAAATAAATAAGTGAAAATAATGGTTACAATTGCTTCAATAATTTATAAAGGAATATTATTGTCTCTTTAAGGTTATTATTTAATGTCTAGATGTTGTGTAATGGAGCATCCTGTGTCTCGTTGTATAATGAAGTATACTATATCTTGATGCTGCACGATGAAGTATACTACACCTTGTTGTATAATGAAGTATACTATATCTTGATGCTGCACGATGAAGTATACTACACCTTGTTGTATAATGAAGTATACTATATCTTGATGCTGCATGATGAAGTATACTATATCTTGATGTTGTATAATGAAGTATACTATATTTTGATGTTGCATAATGAAATATACTATATCTTGGTGTTGTACAATGAAGTGTACTATATCTTGATGCTGCATGATGAAGTATACTACACCTTGTTTTATAATGAAGTGTACTGTATCTTGATGTTGTATGATGAAGTATACTGTGTCTAGATGTTGTATAATGAAGTATACTATATCGTGAAGTTGAATAAAGCAGTATACTATATCTTGATGTTGTGTAATGAAGTATACTGTGTCTAGATGTTGTATAATGAAGTATACTGTGTCTTGATGTTGCGTAGTCAAATATACTGTTTCTAGATACTGTATAAAGAAGTATACTGTGTCTAGATGTTGTAATAATGAAGTATACTGTGTCTAGATGTTGTAATAATGAAGTATACTGTGTCTTGATGTATAATGAAATATACTGTGTGTTGATGTTGTATAATGAAGTATACTGTGTCTGGATGTTGTATAATGCAGTATACTGTATCTTAATGTTGTATAATGAAGTATACTGTGTCTTGATATTGTATAATGAAGTATACTGTGCCATGATGTGCAATGAAGATGAAGTATACTTTTACAAAATTACCGATAATTTCACAAATATTAATGTGATATACAAACGATCAATACATTGTTACTCGGTTAATTAACATGTAAAGTCTTCTTATAAAAATGTGTGGACGGTTTTATCTTACCCAACTGATATGGAAAATATACTTTAATCTATATGAAGTTTATTTAATTTGCTCACTGGTACACTATAAGATAGACAGGCAGACAGACACAGAAGTTAGCGTAAGTTCGAATAGGTGACGCCCGGTAATAAATTTAAAACTTGGTTGTCGTCGGGAGAGACAAAAGAGGAAAATATATGAGTCTCTATGGCGGTGTACTCTCCCCCTGGGTCTCAATGGCGGTCTCCCCGGCCTATGATGGTGTGCTCTCCTGAGTCTCTATGGCGGTGTACTGTCCCCCCTGAGTCTTTATGACGGTGTACTCCCCGAGTCTATGACGGTGTACTCTCCCCTGAGTCTCTATGGCGGTGTACTCTCCCCCTGAGTCTTTATGACGGTGTACTCCCCCAGGTCTATGACGGTGTACTCTCCCACTGGGTCTCTATGACGGTGTACTCTCCCCGTGAGTCTTTATGACGGTGTACTCCCCAGGTCTATGACGGTGTACTCTCCCCTAGTCTCTATTGGTGTGCTCTCCCCCTGAGTCTCTATGGCGGTGTACTCTCCCCCTGAGTCTCTATAGCGGTGTACTCTCCTCCCGGAGTCTCTATGACAGTGTACTCTCCCCTGAGTCTTTATGACGGTGTACTCCCCCCACCCCGAGTCCTGACGGTGTACTCTCCCCCTGAGTCTCTATGGCGGTGTACTCTCCCCCTAGTCTCTCTATGGCGGTGTACTCTCTCCAGTCTCTATGACGTTTCCCCTGAGTCTCTATGACGGTGTACCTCCCCCTGGGTCTCTTTGACGGTGTACTCCCCCTGAGTCTCTATGACGGTGTACTCTCCCCCTAGTCTCTGGCATTGTACTCTCCCCCTGAGTCTCTATGACGGTGTACTCTCCCCCTGAGATCTCTTTGACGGTGTACTCTTCAGCCCGAGCCTCTATGGCGTGTACTCTCCTCCTGAGTCTCTATGACGGTGTACTCTCCCCTGAGTCTTTATGACGGTGAACTCTCCCCCCGGTCTATGACGGTGTACTCTTAACCCGAGCCTCTATGGTGTACTCTCTCCCTCGCTGAGTCTCTATGACGGTGTACTCTCCCCCTGAGTCTCTATGACGGTGTACTCTCCTCCCTGAGTCTCTATGACGGTGTACTCTCCCCCCTGAGTCTCTATGACGGTGTACTCTCCTCCCTGAGCCTCTATGGCAGAAGTGCTTATATAAATGTGGGTTAATTACACTAGTCTTGTATAACTATAATCCTAATTTTTCCACTAGCTGTGTGGTGACATGTTCAGAGCACGTGATCGGGTGTGTCCACAGGAAGGCGCATCACTTAGTGCTAATCTAAGACATAAGTGATCGGCTCCCTGGCCACCTATTGCGGGCAGTAGTTTGACATCACTCACGAGAGGAAGACGTTATTAGAGCCATCCCTGATGTGCTCTGTCTTTCCTCGGGGGAGGACGTCTGATATATTCCGTTCTCCCTCGAGCAGTCTCTACTGACTATCACTTCAACTTTCACATCATTCGGACGTATTTAGTAGAGATACTGTAAGATAGCCTCAGTCCTCATTTAACACTCATAGCTACAGTGATTAAGTTACGGTGATATACACTTGGAACTGTATATAATTAATCTATTTTCCTAAATAATGAAGAAAAGGACCAGTTGGGTTTCGCTACTAAAATCCCAATAAACTTTTACATGTTCCAGCTCCATTAACTCATCAAGAATCGATGGTTAAGGGCGAGAACAACGATGTACTCGTCCCCCCTGAGCCTTTATGGCGTTGTACTCTTCTCCTGAGCCTCTATGACGGTGTACTCTCCTCCCTGAGCTTCTATGGTGGTGTACTCTTCCTCCCTGAGCCTCTATAATGGTGTACTGCCCTGAGCCTCTATGACGGTGTACTCTTCCTCCCTGAGCCTCTATGGCGGTGTACTCTTCCTCCCTGAGCCTCTATGACGGTGTACTCTCCTCCCTGAGCCTTTGTGACATTTCGCCTCCCTTCTCCTGTCATCCTTCCTTCCCTTCCATTGTCCCTGTCTCCCTCTCTTCCAACAGTCCTCCCTCTCTCCCGTCGTCTTGTGTCGCGTCAGACTTTCAGTAACAGTGCCATCTGTTAGTGAGTTATCTCTCTAATTCCTACTGACCCCTGACACAGCGTTGGTGGAAGAATTTATGGAACAAGAAATTCTACTAAATTCTAACTGAAATTGCTCGAAAAATTGCCGGAAAAATATCAGAGTTAAACGTGTTGCATTTATTTCAATACCGGGAGCTATTACAAATACCTCCCCCTTGAGCCAAATTACCCCGAACGGAGAAAAAACAAGTCAGGATGGAGAAATGACTGACTGACGGGGAAACTCGCTCTCAGGGGATGTTAAACCTAATAAATCAAAATATTTTAATATTTTTTATTATTATTATATGAATACTTTGAAATTTAACATTAAACTATTTATTTACAGGCAAAAATAAGAGTTATGGTATAATTATTTCATAACTGTCTAATAATTATTTCAGGTGCATGAAGGTGACCCGACTACCTTGTAATAAAATCGAATAACGAGTGGGTGTAGGTGAGGGTGTAGTGGGTGTAGGTAGGAGTAGAGTGGGTGTAGGTGAAGGTGTAGTGCGTGTGGTTGAGTAGGGTGGGTGTAGGTGAGAGTGTACTGGGTGTAGGTAAAGGGTATAGTGGGTGTTGAAGGAGGTTAACTGGCACTTGAGAGAATTGAGGTATGAGTGAGTTCGGCCTCTATCCACAAATGACTGGTCCGGGATAACTGGTCTCACATTGATTGTTGCTAAATATGAAACAGGGCAGCTAAATGCAATTTTCAAGAGAATATGCAAATGATACAAGCACCAAATTTGTAGTATTCTCTAATAGCTAGTTAAGTCTGCCTGATTGGCCATTTAAAATCAAGATGGCGGACATTTTTTCAAGATAGCCGCCATATTGACCCTTCAAGATTGATTTTCTTATAGAAATTGATGTAGTTGGTCCAATCTGAGTGCAGTCTTAGTGTCGATAGCAATAACTTTCCAGCATTAACAGATGATTTTTTTTATAGTTTTTAAGTTTATTGTAACATTCGTATCACATAAAATAACACTTTTATTAAAAAAAAATATAACAAAAAGAACTTACTAAAAAAAAAGTACTCACTATGGCACTAGTTCCTATGACTTCTCCTGACAGTACATCTTTGTGCATTTACTGCTGTTCATATGCAGCTGTAAAGTGCTGTGCAGAAGTCAGAAGCCTTTATTTGCATCTTCTAGTTTGCAGTCTTTCTTACACAAGGAACATTTGGTCCAGCTCTGACAGCATGCTAGCAATCGAGGAAGAGTCAATCCATGCCTCTCCTTCTGCGTCCATCCCCAGTTGACAGGACTGCTGGTCTCTGGATTAGGTGTTGCCTGGCTCAGATGATACCTAAGCCTGTGGTGGAAGCCCGCTGCATGTTCCTTAGGGCTGCGGGTTGTGGAGATAGGTCATGGTCTCTGCTTCCGGGAAAAGAGATTTAGTTTTGCCTCATCTTCTACACCAGTGGCTCTTTTCAGATCTGTCGTACATAGAAAACAAATCTTTCCAGCTTCTGCTGAGTCAACATCAGCAACTGTTGTTGGACGTGGCTGAGTTTGATGAGTGTTTCTGAAACTTCATCAGACATTCCATGTCTGCCATGCGAATTTCTCTCCTTTCACGGAAGCCAGACACAGCAATCACAGCCAGTGAAAGCTTGTAAGTATAGGATCCCACTAGCTTTGTTAGGCCCTATCGCAGAAACTACATCATGAACTGGAATCCATCGATGACTAAAACTCCTTGGCCAAAAGGCAATCCACATGTTGCTCAAGACCAAGCTCCTGTAGTGATGGCAGTACAGATCTGCTATGACGACCACGTCAGTGTCATTGGCTTTGATGATGTAGAGGGACTTTGCTACATTCCATTGCTGCATCCTAGCATGCACAAATATTCGTGTCTCGCGCTTCCTCATGACAGCATGGAGCCACAGCTTCTAGAGTACTTCTCTGTGTTCATCAATGGCATTTTCTCTCCCTTTGTCGCCACCGTGCTTGTCGTCTGCGCTTCACATTTTTCTCCGCGAGAAAATGGAATAGTTCTGTCTTGTTTTTTGTCATCTCATTAAGCTTCTCTCCAGTATTTGGGAGTCTTACTGGTTCCTGTAACTCTTCTCTGATCCCCTGTCCTCGTTTCGACCTTGGTTTCAGACTTCAGACTTGAATTTTGCACATCAAACACTACATCAACTCTATTGTATTTGTACCATAAATTCCACTTTGGGCAGGATGTCTTCTCTGGCATAAAGGGATCAAAAGTCTTTGAGGTGCGTGGAGGGCATCGATCCAGTGCTGAGCCATCTATGATGATAGCATCTCCATGTGGTTTTTCTCTCTCTGTAGCATTCACTTGTGCTTGAAGGCATTTCAGCCAGCTGTGACTTCGGCATATATGAAGCTTGCCATTGTTACTGAGGGGAGGCAGGGAGCTGACTTGTTCTAGTGCTTGAGAGAATTCTTACCGTCATACTGTCTGTTCTGACTAGAGATGAAGAGTCGCGAGAACAGCTGACAGTCATCTTTCAGCACCTTCTCTTTGGAACTGCTAACAACGTGGTCATGTTTGAAGGCGGATCTGTTTTTCTTGATTGGATAGTAGAACAGACATTGCTCTTGCCACTTCCTGCCATGGTGTGGCACCAACCCATTCTAGCAGCTTATCTGGATCCAACAATATTTCTTTGTGTCTAACACCAGAAGGTCAGATGACTCTTCTTGGAAAGGGTTGCCCATCTCACCAGCACCTTGGGTCTTCCCTTCTCAAAGAAAGATTTCTGTTCCTCATGGTCTGCTCATGATGTCGGCTGCTGGTGGGGAGTTCCATCTTTTTGCACCTGGCAGCTTCATATCCAGCAACCAAGACGACTCACTTCAGGTCAGCGCATCCACCACGAAGTGCTGCTGGGTCCTCAAAGTCAGCGAATTGCTCCTCCATCGCCTTTAATCCTGCATTATTTGTTATGGGCGATCAATAGCAATGGCAGAGAACTCTCTTCTGACTTGTGGACAACAAAGTTCCCCTTGTAGAAATCCCTCGCTACCTCTGGATGAGGTGTTGCTTAAGGCACATCATGTCTCGAGGTGAATCATGTCTTATGTCATCTCCAGAAGCTTCTTCCTCACATAGAAAGCATTTCTGGCCCTTTGGTCTCTGACCATTCATTGTTATCTTGCTACTGCTGCTCTCCTCTGCTTAGCAACTGCAGGGGGTTCACCTTTTCTGAGCTCTATTTAACTTTGTGTTTATTTAGACAGAAGTCTGCAACTCTCATGATACTGTGCCTTGTTTTTCCTCCTTGGTCTCCTCTATCCCATCATCTTCAACAGGTCTTGCAGGGTCAAGCTTGATTACCTTGATGCATTGATTGAATGAAATAGAGAATATTTATTCTTAGCTCTTGTAACCGTCATCTCCTTTTTATGAAGTTTGCATGTGGAGACTTAGATCTTCCTTCTTATCCTGTTGACAAAGACAACACGTTGCCCAGTCAGTGAGGAATTATTTGTTGGTAGATTTTTGTGTCCATAACTATTTTTTTGATCTTCAGGGACGAGGTTTATCCTTTTTACTGATGAGCACTTTCTTATAGGATACAACTAGGTTCATGCCTTTACCCTACAAAAAGTCAATCGTTCATCAATGTCATTAGTTCCCGTGCGATCTGTACACCACCTAGATAACTAAAAACCCCGTTATCCTTGGCTCGGTCACTAGGGAAGAGGGACACCATCGGTAACTTGGGAAGAGGGACACCATCGGTCACTAGGGAAGAGGGACACCATTGGTCACTTGGGAAGAGGGGCACCATCGATCACTAGGGAAGAGGAGCACCATCGATCACTAGGGAATAGGGGTACCATCGGTCACTAGGGAAGAGGGACACCATCGGTCACTAGGGAAGAGGGACACCATCGGTCACTAGGGAAGAAGGACACCATTGGTCACTTGGGAAGAGGCACCATCGATCAGTAGGGAAGAGGAGCACCATCGGTCACTAGGGAAGAGGGACACCATTGGCCACTTGGGAAGAGGGACACCATCGATCACTAGGAAGAGGGACACCATTGGTCACTTGGGAAGAGGGACACCATCGATCACTAGGGAAGAGGGACACCATTGGTCACTTGGGAAGAGGGGCACCATCGGGAACTAGAGAAGAGGGACACCATCAGTCACTAGGGAAGACGGGCACCATCGGTCACTGGGGAAGAGGAGCACCATTGGTCACCATGGAAGAGGGGCACCATCGATCACTAGGGAAGATGGGCACCATCGGTCACTAGGGAAGAGGGACACCATTGGTCACTAGGGAAGAGGGACACCATTGGTCACTTGGGAAGAGGGGCACCATCGGTCACTTGGGAAGAGGGTACCATCGGATACCAGGGAAGAGGGACACCATTGGTCACTAGGGAAGAGGGACACCATCGGTCACTAGGCCATTGTTAGTAAAGAGAACATAGATATAATTGCAATAACGGAAACATGGATAAATTCAAACAGCAAGCATTTTTTAGCAGAATTTCATATTCCAGGATATAACCTATTTAAATTTGACAGAGTAGGAAGGAGAGGTGGCGTGTAGCAGTGTATATCAGGGTGTCATTAAAAAAGCTGCAATAAATCAAACATTAAAACAACAAATAGCGACAATGAAAGTATTTGGGTAGAGATTGGTGAGGGCAGTGAATCCAGAGGTCATTGGTGTTATATATAGACCACCCAATTTGAGTAGGAACGATGGTAAATTGCTATGGGAAATAAAGAAGGCATCTCATAGAAACAATGTATGTATTTGTATGATTTCAATTTTCAGGCATGTAGATTGGAAAATCAACTTAGCCATAATGAATCTGAAGATTTTCTAGAAGTAGTACAAGATAAGCTTTATATCAATTCATAAAACTCGCCTTAATTAGAGGAAATAAATAATAATATCCCTCGATTTAGTTCCCCAGTAATAATGAAAATCTAGTAAAAAGATGTTGGGATTGGAGACGAACTAGGAAACAGTGATCATAAAATAAGCATATTTTAAATAACATAATATGGGATGGCAGGAAGAAGGAAAATTCGGCCTTGATCCCGGATTTTAGGAAGGCTATTTACGGTAGCTTAAGGAGAGACCTGGTAACTCCTATGGTCAAAAGAGATTAATCCCCCACACCTCCGAAACTGTCAACTTAGGACGGGATAACCCCGACTTAATTCTAGCAGCTACTTATGAACAATTTATTACATAATCAATAATGCCCAAAAATAAACACACATCTCTAAAAGAAAATTCAGATCGATAATGAAACCAACCAAAATGGATGAATAATAGACTTCCTAGATCTTCTAGGAAAAAGAAAGGAGTATATAGAAAGTTAAGAAAGGCGAAAATCACTTACTTGGGTACTATCAGAACCCAACAAGACAGGTAAAAACAGAAATTAGAAAGCAAAGAGAAATTATGAAACTGCTAGCAAACGAATCGAAAATAACCCCAAAGCTTTTTATCAACTGTATAAATCAAAGGTTAGAGATACAATAGGTCCCCTTTAAAACTACGATGACAGGAGAAATGACTGATGATGAGTTAGAAATGTGTAGTACGTTAAATAAAGTCATTTTCGCTCCGTATTCACAAATGAAAACCTAGCACAGCTCTTGTAGTTCATAAGGTATATAACGACAGTATAGAAAAATATGTTGATGAATATCAATATTACTAGTAACGATGTGCTTAAAGTAATCTACAAACTGAAGCTCATAAATCGCCTGGTCCAGACGAGGTATATGCTAGAATATTAAAGAATGTAGAGATGAGCTGAGTAATCCATTAGCAGTTTTATTTAATAAGTCATTAGAATCGGGCCTAGTGCCAGAAGCTTGGAAACTTGCAAATGTAGTTCCGATTTTCAAAAAGGGTGATAAATCAATAAAGCATCAAATTACCATTCCCATTAGTCTCACGCCAATCAATATAAAAGTGTTGCTAGATCAATTATTGCTACAAAAATCAGAAGCCACCTTGAAACATTCAACTTAATTCATTCTTTCAAAGCATCGGGTTCACCTAGGACGCTCTTGTCTCACAAATTTGCTTAGCTTTTTCAGAAGCATATGAAGCGGTAGATAATGATAAGTCATATGATATAATTTATTTAGATTTACAGTAAAGCATTCGATAGAGTCCTCATGAGAGATTGATAAGGAAGGTAGAAGCACATGGAATAGGTGGATCAGTATTAAAATGGACAGGTCATGGTTAACTGGTAGGGAAACAAAGAGTCAGCCATAAATGGATTAAAGTCGACTGGGGTGCGGTCAAAAGCGGAGTTCCCTAGGATCTGTATAGGGCCCTCTGCTGTTTGTTATGGTCTATTAATGATCTTGGATGAAGTACAACTAGTAGGATTAGTAAATTTGCAGATGATACCAAAATGGGGAGAGTGATAAATCAGACAGTGACTTTGAACACCTTCAAAGAGATCTAGACACCTTACATGAGTGGTCAGTAGACTGGCAATGAATCTTAAACACTGATAAATGCAAGGTACTACAGATAGGAAGACGAATACAAAACGTTAAGTATAAACTAGGTAACACGGAAATAGAAAACCAGTTTGTGAAAAAGATCTAGGTGTATTTGTTGTGCACCATTTGAAACCTAGAAAACAATGTATTAGCGTTCGCAACAAGGCAAACAGGATTCTTGGGTTCATATCTAGGCCCAGAGTAACAGAACCGCTGACGTTATCTTGAAACTTACCTTCAGCATTAGTGAGGCCACACATGGAATTATGCGGTTCAGTTCTGGTGTCCTTATTATAGAATGGACATAGATTCTTTGGAGAGAGTACAAGGGAAGAATGACAAAAATGATCCATAATATTAGAAACCTTCCATATGAAGAAAGACTGAAAAAGCTTAGGCTTACATTCATTAGAGAGGCGTAGAGTTAGGGAGATATGATAGAGGTGTGCGCGTGCGGACACAAGGGTAAAATGGAAGATGTTCTAAGCTCAGTAATAACGAAATAATCCAGGAACAAATGGCTTTAAATTAGATAAATCTGATTCAGAAAGGATACAGGCAAGCACCGGTTTGGTAATAGAGTTGTGATATGTGGAATAGGCTACCAGTGCTGCGTAGTAGGATCGGGGACGCTTAGGGAGCTTCAAGATTTAGTTGGAGAAATACAAAGTGCTGGGATGGTGCGTGAAAGGGATCTGCCCCATGGGCCAGTTTGGCCTCTGCAGTATCCCACTGTCTTGCGTTCTTATGTTCTTAGGGAAGAGGGACACCATTGGTGACTTGGGAAGAGGGCACCATCGGTCACAAGGAAGAGGGACACCATTGGTCACTTGGGAAGAGGGGCACCATCGGTCACTTAAAGAGGGTACCATCGGATACCAGGGAAGAGGGACACCATTGGTCACTAGGAAGAAGGACACCATCGGTCACTAGGAAGAGGACACCATTGGTCACTCTAAGAGGGGGCACCATCGGTCACTAGGGAAGAGGGACACCATTGGTCACTGGGAAGAGGGGCACCATCGGTTACCAGGAAGAGTATACCATCGGTCACAAGGGAAGAGGGGCACCATCAGTCACTAGGGAAGAGGGACACCATCGGTCACTAGGGAAGAGGGGCACCATCAGTCACTAGGGAAGAGGGACACCATTGGTCACTTGGGAAGAGGGGCACCATCGGTCAATTGGGAAGTGGGTACCATCGGTTACCAGGGAAGAGGGACACCATCGATCGGTCATTAGGAAGAGGGTCACCATCGGTCACTTGGGAAGAGGGACACCATCGATCACTTCAGGGAAGAGGAGTACCATCGGTCACTAGGGAAGAGGGACACCATTGGTCACTAGGGAAGAGGCACCATCGGTCACTAGGAAGAGGCACCATCGGTCACTAGGAAGAGGGCTCCATTGGTCACTAGGGAAGAGGGCACCATCGGTCACTAGGAAGAGGACACCATTGCCACCAGGGAAGAGGGGCACCATCGGTCACTTGGGAAGAGGGCACCATCGGTTACCAGGGAAGAGGGACACCATTGGTCACTTGGGAAGAGGGACACCATTGGTCACTAGGGAAGAGGGACACCATCGGTTGTTACCAGGGAAGAGGGACACCATTGGTCACTAGGAAGAGGGACACCATTGGCCTCAGGGAAGAGGGGCACCATCGGTCACTAGGGAAGAGGCGCACCATCGGTCACTAGGGAAGAGGGACACCCATTGGTCACTAGGGAAGAGGGGGCACCATCGGTCACTAGGAAGAGGGACAACAATGGTCACTGAAAGAGGGGCACCATCGGCTACTCTGGGAAGAGAGGTTACCATCGGATACCAGGGAAGAGGGACACCATTGGTCACTCGGGAAGAGGGACACCATCGGTCACTAGGGAAGAGGGACACCATTGGTCACTTGGGAAGAGGGGCACCATCGGTCACTAGGGAAGAGGGACACCATTGGTCACTTGGGAAGAGGGAAATTACTGGTTACCAGAGAAGCAGGACACCCATTGGTCACTAGGAAGAGGGACACCATCGGTCACTAGGAAGAGGGCACCATCGGTCACCAGGGAAGAGGGACACCATCGGTCACTAAAGAGGGACACCCATCGGTCACTTGGGAAGAGGGACACCATCGGTCACTAGGGAAGAGGGTACCATCGGTCACTATTAGGGAAGAGGGTACCATCGGTCACCAGGGAAGAGGGTAACATCGGTCACTTGGGAAGAGGGACACCATCGGTCACTAGGTACAGGTCACCCATCGGTCACTAGGGAAGAGGGACACCAATGGTCACCAGGAAGAGGACACCATCGTCAATACTAGGGAAGAGGGTACCATCGGTCACCAGGGCAGGGACACCATCGGTCACTTGGGAAGAGGGACACCATCGGTCACTCACACCGTCCCTGACCGACCACATAAATGAGAAAGTGATGACGTATTTCCCTCGAGTGTTAGCTCATGAGTAATGGCCAGGAAACAGTGTAAACCTTAACCCTCAAGTATTAGTGATTTTATTCCTAATACTAATCTTAACCCCTTCAGTACGATGACTTAACTCCTAGAGTATGATGACTTAACTCCTCAAGTATTTTAATTAATACCTTTAGTATGACGATTTAACTCATTGAGTATGATGATCTAACCTCTAGAGTGTGACGACTTAACCCCCTGAAGCACATATCATATCCAATGGGTTAAGTCATCGTGTATTCAAGGGATTGGGCCAATTATCTTGCAATTTCTATGAATCCTCGTGTTACATTAGCATTCCCAACTAAATCCTCATAAGAGAAGGAATCTACTTACCACCGTATAACTACATTCCCTCTCTACCTCCCCAAGACAGTCTCAGGTACTCTCGATGCTATAAAGTTGTACGCCTTCTTTGTGCCTTTCTTAAGTGAGACAATTTGGGATACCTTCCCACGTTCCAATTAGACCAAGCTTTTATACTTCCTTCCTTAGGAACCTAGGGACTATTCAGAACTGAAACGAAATGGAGACGATATTTTTTCTGAGAGGAGATGGGAGGGAGTGGAGGGAGGGGGGGGGGCTAGGGGTTACCAGAGGATTAGAGCTGAAAAACACTTGGATTATAGTATCGTCCACCTCCACTCTCATCTTCTCTCCACTTCCTAGTCCACCTCCTGGTCCACCTCCTCCTGCCCCACTTTTTGGGCCGCCACCTGGTCCACCTCTTGGTCCACCTCCTGGTCCACCTTTTGGTCCACCTCCTGGTCCATATCTTGGTCCACCTTCTCGGCCACTTGCTGTTCCACTTCCTGGGCCGCCACCTGGTCCACCTCCTGGTCCACCTCTTGGTCCAACTCCTGGTTCATATCTTGTCCACATGATTGGTCCACCTCCTGGTTCACCGCTTGGTCCACTTATTGGTCCACCTCCTGGTTTCCACCTGCTGTTCCACTTCCTTGGCCGCCACCTGGTCCATCTCCTGGTCTAATTCTCCTGGACCACTCTTGGTCTACTTCTGATCCATATCTTAGTACACCTCCTGGTCTACTTCCTGTTCCACCTTGGGCCGCCACCTGGTCCACCTCTTGGTCCACTTACTGGTCCATATCTTGTCCACCTTGGGCCACCTGCCGTTCGGACTCCTGGGCCGCCACCTGGTCCATCTCCCCTGGTCCACCTCTTGGTCCAACTCCTGGTTCATATCATGGTCCACACGATTGGTCCACCTCCTGGTTCACCTCTTGGCCCACCTCTTTGGTTTTCCACCTGCTGTTCCACTTCCTAGGCCGCCGCCTGGTTCATCTCCTAGTTTACTTCCTGGTCCACCTGTTGGTCCACCCCCTGGTTTACTTACTGGTTCACTCTTGGTCCACCTCCTGGTGCTCCACCTGCTGTTCCACTTCCTGGGCCGCCACTTGGGTCATCTCCTGGTTCACTTCCTGGCCCACCTCTTGGTCTACCTCATGGTTCACCTCTTGGACCACCTCCTGGGCCACTTGTAGACCCACCTGCTTCACGGGGTTAGTAGCTTCAGGTAGGGCCCCCAGAGCTTAGCGGGAACCCATGGCAGAATTATAAGATGCCCTCAGTGGTCACTTCTCTCCCAAGATCAAAGTATACCGCATCTATTATAAAAAAAAAATTTCACATCCGGAGAATTACAGAATAGACGTCAAATTTTCGAACGCTAATAACTTGAGCGCGTCTATTACATCTCTAATCGTTTGGGGCTCAAGGATGTCAGGGGCCAGGCAATTGCCCCATTTACCCCCCACCCCCACCTACCTTTCTGGGTGGCCTTGTCTTAATGTCTTTACACCACCTGATGATCACGGGTGAAGGACAAGAATGAGGCGAAAAACTTAACTAAGGTTACCGCGCCTCCCGGGAGTGACAACATGAATCCCTTGAGCCAGTGTTTATAATTACAACTATTGGCCTAAGGATCATAGACTCGTCGGTGAGGAGATTATTTTGTTCCTTAATAGTTCTGTAATAAAGACATCAGCTGAAACTAAAACCATCTATAAAAAGCTAAAGAAAGTAATCTTGACCAGATTTATCACCCCAGGTTAAAGGAGTATATAATTTAACTTCAATACTCTGTCATAAAAGGCCATAAGTGGTTAAGGCAACATAAGTCACGAAGTTTAAAGTGAGATAGAACAAAAGCCAAAATGAGTTTGAGTGTCATTGTTTAAAAATTTTATCATTATTATAGTCTACTGAAAAAATAATGCTTCTTACATAGAGTATTTGATGGGCATAAAGTCACTATCACTAAGTGTCTGGATCCTGAACTTAACTCTGGTGATTTTGTTGACCCAAACTGTTAATTAATTACATGGAACACTAATTGGTTATAATATTGTTGACTTAATGAATGCCTTTGTCCCAGTCAATAATATTTGTTCTTCACACTAACATCCCTATACCCAGCTTCTCCAACACAATGATCTCCCTCGTGAAATAAACAAACTCGCCTCTCATCCCATCACGTCTCCACCGCCGAACATCAATAAATATATTTTATTTTATTATTTTTTTTTTTAATTATTATTAGTGGCCCAGGGCGTGCAAACATTTTTCATAGAGGGCCACAATAAAAACCATATGATGCATGATGGGCCATACACTCACTATATTGCTGTTAAAATTCAGAATTAATGATAAATCTAAAGCCCAAAAACAAAATTCTTACTAACAACTGTTTGTTGACTGTGAATTGAGCTGTTAATGAGATGGGTGGCTTTGTATTTGCTGCACTAACTGTGCGATGTCTGGCTGGATGGTTGATGTAGCAACATGGAGGGTGTTTAGTAGGTGCACATCAGTAATAGAGGACCTTAATTTGTTCTTAGTTATATTCATTTTTGAAAACAGATTTTCACATAAGTACTGTATGTACTTCTAAACACTGACAACATTTTGTGTGCGTGAGCAGAAAGTTGTGGATAATCTGCTCTTGGTAAATAATTCTTATAAAATTCATGAGTGGAAACTCGGCCATATTTCTTCTTCAGTTCATTGTTGCACAGGAGGTCGATCACTTCCGTTCGATACTTCTCTGGAACGGTTTCTACGTCCAGAGTGAAAGGTGCAGCAAATAATTCTATTGCTAGTGCATGTCTTCTGATATCCTGAAATCTGTGTGAGAACTCATCCTGCAAGGCTGTCAACCTGTCAGCATTCTTTGAAAACTGTTTGTCCAATTCGTACTTGCTGAGAGTTGGGAAATGGGTTGTATTATACTTTCTGATTTGCGACTCCCAGAGACGTAATTTTGTCTGAAATCTTTTGATTAACGAGAAAAGGTCGACCATACCATCCTCCTTTCAAAGCTTGAACATTACGGCGTTAGGGGCCTGTCCCACAATTGGTTTAATCTCATATCTGTCCAAAAGGATGCAGTATGTCAGCTATAATAATTAACAATCTGACCTCGCAAATCTTGTATGGCGTCCCCTAAGGTTCCATTCTCGGTCCAGTACTATTTTTGTTGTACATAAACGACATAGTCCACGCCAGCACACTCATAAATACAACTTATTTGCAGACGATAGTAATTCCTATGCCAGCAGCTCAGACTCCATTCCTTGATGAGAACTATGAACACTGAATTGACATAAGTCAGACCTGATAATACTTAATAAACTGGCCTTAAACGTTGAGAAACCCACTACACGATCTTTCACAGAAGGAAAATTTTACCCCCAGACTTGGACCTCCTGTTTGGTAATACAGTCCTCAAACGCGAACAAAATACTAAATTCTCGAGTTATTGTTGATGAGTAACCTAACTGGAGAAACCACATACAAGCCATTCACAGTAAAGTCAATAAACAGTACGGTATCATGTATCACACTCGACAGTCACCACTCACTCTCACTGTCACACACTATGGGGGGCCTCTGGCTTTTCAAAAACACAATCCCTGGTTACTGCACAAAAGAGAGTTGTATGGACAATGACCTACTTGAAAAAAACCCAGATCACTCAAACGAAAACTTTGCTAAATTGAAAATGTTAAAATTCGAAGATATTAACACCGCTATACCCTCTTTGTTTACAAATCTATCAATCACTTGCTTGTCAATAATTATTTCCAGTTCCGGAATAATCAGAGATGCAACTTAAGTCACCCACAGCTACTAAGACCACTCCCCATGCGCTCCTCTTATAAAATATCATGGTGTGAAGGTGTGGAATAATTTACTCCCACCCATCCGAGCTAAGACTATGCTCCCTTCCTTTAAATCATCTCTTAAAAAATATCTATTGTCTAAGTATTAATATTTCTTGTAATACCTACTATATTTACAGTACCTGCATTTATTGTACCATTAAAACCGTTTTATCGGAAATTATCATGTAAATAGATAAGAAATTACCATTGCAATAAATATATTTGCCAACCAGACATAATCCTGACAGCTCTGTACTCTTGCTCAACCTTAATACTGTACAAACCATGTTGTACTGTCTTCCCCATTATACTTATTTTCTTTTTAATTTCACTGTAATTTATGTATATACTTATATAAATAAAAAATAAAAAATAAATAAAAAATAAAAATAAATAAATAAAATAAAGGTCAAGTATGAGTCCATAATGTCTGTTGGTGTTGATGGAAGCCTTTTATCTTTAGTTTCGGCTCTAATTACAATTCACCAGCTCCATTTACTGTGTTTTCTTTTTCAAATACTGTCTCTAGGCGCTTAGCTTCTCCAAACTTCTCTTTGGTTGGTTTCCTTTCTTTTGCTTAAATGGTGTACTCTTGTTTCTTGTTTACCCTTACCTGGGTCACTGAACCAGCCCTTTCTCAGTGTTTTCTCTCTCCTTCAGGCGGCTTCTGGCACTTACTGAAGACTTCCTTCATCCTACACCGCCCGCGTGATGGTTGAGTCGCTTTTCTCTCCTCCTCAACCTCTCGTATTATTTTGACCACGCCATGCCTATTACGTGGCTCAGTTTGATGGTGCAATTTCATTTCTCACTTTATTTCTTTAGTTCTGAAGGTTACGAGGCCTCTGACTCCACGATTCACATCTTGTAGTCTGTCTAGTATGCAGTCATCGGAAAATAATACCAATTGTACTAGGAATTAACACTAAGTCGACCTCATATATTATTCTGTCATCCGGTGAGAAATTTTTTATGACCTTTCTCTCTTGGATAAAATGTCTCAGATGTCTGGCTTTCTCGATACTGTACTGTGCACTGTTATTCCACCTGGTAAAGTCTCGTTCAAGATTCCTCGAACGCTGCTGTAGACAGCTGGCAACTCCAGGCCGTTTGTGCAGTATAATATAATACGAAACAACAAAGCCCAACCATTAATTAAGCAACGGGGAACTAAGTATCCAATCACCGACAACCGTTTATATTCTTTCATAAATTTTATTACCTACTATAGAAAACAAACGGCCTTGAGTTGCCAGCTGTTTCCAGCAATGTTTGAAGACTCTTGAACGAGACTGTGCCTGTTCCCTGTCAACATCTTTCATCAACTTATATCCAGTGACCACGATAACGTAACCTACAGAGTGTTTTTGAAGGGTAAATACCATTTGTGTGGGTAGGTCAGCCTCATCTGGCCATATCACATATCACTTCCTGTAAGGCTGTTGTTATACATTCGACAACTTGTTCACCACATTTACCACACTGTTGATAATTTTAAAGGAAAACTGGTAACATTTGAGGTAGTGCGTGTTGAGGTGATTATTGACACCAGGTCTGTGCTAACTCTCTGTGGCTGTGTAAGCTCTTCCTGGCTGTGCTAACTCTCGTGGCTGTGCTAGCTCTCCCGTGGCTGTGCTACTTCTCCGTGACTGTGCTAACTCTCCTGGCTGTGCTAACTCTCCGTGACTGTGCTAGCTCTCCGTGGCTGTGCTACTTTTCCGTGACTGTGCTAACTCTCCGTGGCTGTGCTACTTCTCCGTGGCTGTGTTTACTCTCCGTAACTGTGTTAATTCTCCGTGACTGTGTAAACTCTCCCTGGCTGTGCTACATCTCCGTGACTGTGCTAGCTCTCAGTAGCTGTGCTACTTCTCACCGTGACTGTGCTAACTCTCCGTGGCTGTGTTTACTCTCCGTAACTGTGTTAATTCTCCGTGACTGTGTTAACTCTCCGTGGATGCTAACTCTCTGTGGCTGTGCTACTTCTCCGTGACTGTACTTCCTTCTCCGTGGCTGTGTTTACTCTCCGTAACTGTATGTTAATTGTTCTCCGTGGCTGTGTTAACTCTCCATGGATGTACTAACTCTCTGTGGCTGTGCTACTTCTCCGTGACTGTGCTAACTCTCTCCGTGACTGTGTTAACTCTCTGTGGCTGTGCTTACTCTCCGTAACTGTGTTAACCCTCCGTGACTGTGTTAATTCTCCGTGACTGTGTTAACTCTCCGTGGATGTGCTAACTCTCTGTGGCTGTGCTACTTCTCCGTGACTGTGCTAACTCTCCGTGACTGTGTTAACTCTCCGTAACTGTGTTAATTCTCCGTGACTGTGTTAACTCTCCCTGGCTGTGCTAACTCTCCGTGGCTGTGTTTACTCTCCGTAACTGTGTTAATTCTCCGTGACTGTGCTAACTCTCCGTGACTGTGTTAATTCTCCATGGATGTGCTAACTCTCCGTGACTGTGTTAATTCTCCGTGACTTTGCTAACTCTCCGTGGCTGTGTTAACTCTCCGTGACTGTGTAAACTCTCCGTGGCTGTGTTAACTCTCCGTGACTGTGTAAACTCTCCGTGACTGTGTTAACTCTCCGTGGCTGTGCTTACTCTCCGTGGCTGTGTTAACTCTCCGTGACTGTGCTAACTCTCCGTGGCTGTGCTAACTCCCTGTAGCTGTGCTAACTCCGTGGCTGTGTTAACTCTCCGTGACTGTGTTAACTCTCCGTGGCTGTGTTAACTCTCCGTGGCTGCTAACTCTCCGTGACTGTGCTAATCCTCCGTGGCTGTGCTAACTCTCCGTGGCTGTGTTAACTCTCCGTGACTGTGTTAACTCTCCGTGGCTGTGCTAACTCTCCGTGGCTGTGTTAACTCTCCGTGGCTGTGTTACCCCACCCAAAACCACTATGTTAACTCTCCAGGGTTTCCCTATCTCTCCTGGTTCCCACAACACTCGGTAAGTGACAGGATCACCTATCCTGAAACCTAGACAGTGACTACTCACCGTCTTCTACAATACTCAGCCTGCCTGTCAGCCATCTCACTCCGCACTTAGTATTTGTAATCTTATATTGCCTCCCCGTCACCTTTGCAAATTGTATGTTGTATAAATATGTATATACTGTTAATTTTAGTTAAATATGTTAGGTAAATATGCTGAATATTTTGTTAGGAATTTATACTTTTATTACACAACAAAAACCATCCTGTCTACCTTTTAATCGATTGTCTTTGTTTTTATTGTTGTTGCCTGTTGGGATCTGGGCAGACCTTGAACTATATTCTAAATCCCCAACTCGTAACACCTGTGTTAACTCTCCGTGGCTGTACTAACTCTCCGTGGCTATATTAACTCTCCGTGACTGTGTTAACTCTCCGGGCTGTGCTAACTCTCCGTGCCTGTATTAACTCTTCATAGCTGTACTAACTCTCTGTAGCTATGCTAACTCTCCGTGGCTGTTAACTCCGTGGCTGTGTTAACTCTCTGTGGCTGTGTTAACTATCCGTGGCTGTGTTAACTCTCCGTATGTGTTAACTCTCTGGCTTTGTTAACTCTTTGTAGCTGTGCTAACTCTCCGTGGCTGTGTTAACTCTCCGTGGCTGTGTTAACTCTCCATGGCTGTGCTAAGTCTCTGTGGCTGTGCTAACTCTCGTGGATGTGTAGAAACTCTCTGTGGCTGTGCTAACTCTCCGTGGCTGTGTTAACTCTCCATGGCTGTGTTAACTCTCCGTGACTGTGTTAACCTCTGTAGCTATGTTAACTCTCCGTGGCTGTTCTAACTCTCCGTGGCTGTTCTAACTTTCCGTGGCTTGGTTAACTTTCGCATCTGTGTTATATATCTCCGGGTTGTGTTAACTCTCTGGCTGTTCATCCCATAGCTGTGTTAACTCTCAATGGCTGTGCTAACTCTCCGTGGCTGTATTAACTCTCCGTGTCTGTTTTAAATCTCCATGGTATGTGTTAATCCTCCGCTGCCTGCGTTAACTCTCTGTGGCTGTACTAAGTCTCCATGGCTGTGCTAACTCTCTGTGGCTGTGTTAACTCTCCGTGGCCTGTGTTAACTCTCCAGCTGTGCTAATTCTCTGTGGCTGTATTAGCTCTCCGTGGCTGTGCTAACTCTCCGTGGCTGTGCTAATTCTCCGTGCCTGTGTTAACTCTCCGTGGCTGTGCTTAACTCTCCCTGGCTATAATAACTCTGTGGCTTTGCTTAATCCTTTTTGTAGCTGTGCTAACTCTCCGTGGCTGTGCTAACTATCCGTTGGCTTTGTTAACTCTCCAAGGCTGTGTTAACTGTGGCTGTGCTAAGTCTCTGTAGCTGTGCTAACTCCCTTAGCTGTGCTAACCTCCGTGGCTGTGTTAACTCTCCGTGGCTATATTAACTCTCCGTGGCTGTATTAACTCTCCGTGGCTCTGCAACTTTCCGTGGCTCTGCTATCTCTCCGTGGCTGTGCTAACTCGCTGTGCCTGTGCTAACTCTCGGTGGCTCTGCTAACTTTCCGTGGCTCTGCTAACTCTCCGTGGCTCTGCTAACTCTCTCCGTGGCCTGTGTTAACTCTCCAAAGCACCTCTGTGGTTGTCATTTACCTCCGTGGCTGTGTTAACTCTCCGTGCTGTGCTAACTCTCCGTGCCTCTATTAATCATGGCTAAACTCTCTGTAGCTATGCTAACTCTCCGTGGCTGTGTTAACTATCTGTGGCTGTGTTAATCTCTCCATGGCTGTGTTATTTCTGTGGCTTTGTTAACTCTCCATGGCTGTGCTAACTCTCCGTGGCTGTGTTAACTCTCCATGGCTGTGCTAACTCTCCGTGCCTCTATTAACTCTCCATAGCTGTGCAAACTCTCTGTAGCTATGCTAACTCTCCGTGGCTGTGTTAACTATCTGTGGCTGTGTTAACTCTCCATGGCTGTGTTAACTCTCCATGGCTGTGCTAACTATCCGTGGCTTTGTTAACTCTCCGTGGCTGTGTTAACCCTCCGTGGCTGTGTTAACTCTCCGTGGCTGTGCTAACTCTCCGTGCCTGTGTTAACTCTCCGTGGTTGTGTTAACTCTCCTGGCTATAATAACTCTCTGTGGCTGTGTTAACTATCCGTGGCTGTGTTAACTCTCCATGGCTGTGTTAACTCTCCATGGCTGTGCTAACTATCCGTTGGCTTTTAACCTCTCGTCGCTGTGTTAACTCTCCGTGGCTGTGTTAACTCTCCGTGGCTGTGCTAACTCTCCGTGCCTGTGTTAACTCCGTGGTTGTGTTAACTCTCCCTGGCTATAATAACTCTGTGGCTTTGTTAACTCTTGTAGCTGTGTTAACTCTCCATGGCTGTGCTAACTATCCGTTGGCTTTGTTAACTCTCCGTCGCTGTGTTAACTCTCCGTGGCTGTGTTAACTCTCCGTGGCTGTGCTAACTCTCCGTGCCTGTGTTAACTCTCCGTGGTTGTGTTAACTCTCCCTGGCTGCTAACTCTCCGTGGCTTGTGTTAACTATCTGTGGCTGTGTTAACTCTCCATGGCTGTGTTAACTCTCCATGGCTGTGCTAACTATCCGTTGGCTTTTTAACTCTCCGTCGCTGTGTTAACTCCGTACTGTGTTAACTCTCCGTGGCTGTGCTAACTCTCGTGCCTGTGTTAACTCTCCGTGGTTGTGTTAACTCTCCTGGCTATAATAACTCTTGTGGCTTTGTTTAACTCTTTGTAGCTGTGCTAACTCTCCGTGGCTGTGCTAACTATCCGTTGGCTTTGTTAACTCTCCAAGGCTGTGTTAACTCTCCATGGCTGTGCTAAGTCTCTGTAGCTGTGCTAACTCCCTGTAGCTGTGCTAACTCGTGGTTGTGTTAACTCTCCGTGGCTATATTAACTCTCCGTGGCTGTATTAACTCTGTGGCTCTGCTAACTTTCCGTGGCTCTGCTATCTCTCCATGGCTGTCTAACTCGCTGTGCCTGTATTAACTCTCGGTGGCTCTGCTAACTTTCCGTGGCTCTGCTATCTCTCCGTGGCTGTGCTAACTCTCCGTGGCCTGTGTTAACTCTCCATGGCTGTGCTAACTCTCTGTGGTTGTATTTACTCTCCGTGGCTGTGTTAACTCTCCGTGGCTGTGCTAACTCTCCGTGCCTCTATTAACTCTCCATAGCTGTGCAAACTCTCTGTAGCTATGCTAACCTCCTGGCTGTGTTAACTATCTGTGGCTGTGTAACCTCCGGCTGTGTTATTTCTCTGGCTTTGTTAACCCTCCATGGCTGTGCTAACTCTCCGTGGCTGTGTTAACTCTCCATGGCTGCTAACTCTCCGTGCCTCTATTAACTCTCCATAGCTGTGCAAACTCTCTGTAGCTATGCTAACTCTCCGTGGCTGTGTTAACTATCTGTGGCTGTGTTAACTCTCCATGGCTGTGTTAACTCTCCATGGCTGTGCTAACTATCCGTTGGCTTTGTTAACTCTCCGTCGCTGTGTTAACTCTCTCGTGGCTGTGCTAAGTCTCTGTAGCTGTGCTAACTCCCTGTAGCTGTGCTAACTCCGTGGTTGTGTTAACCGTGGCTATATTAACTCTCTGTGGCTGTGCTGCTTAACTCCTGTAGCTGTGCTAACCTCCGTGTAGGGTTGTGTTAATCCTCCGCGGGCTATATTAACTCTCCTGCATGCTGTGTTAACTCTCCGTGGCTATAGCTAACCTCCGTGGCTGCAGGTTAATCCTCGGTGGCTCTATAACTTTCCGTAAGCTTCCCATATCTTCTCCGCTGGCATGCTAACTAACTCGCTGTGCCTGTATTAACCTCGGTGGCTCTGCTAACTTTCCGTGGCTCTTGCTTATCTGCATAATCCTCTGTACTCTGTAAGCACCCCCAGCGGCTGTGCTAGTCCTCTCAGCTGTATTTACTCGGCTGTGTTAACTCTCTGCATAAAGCAATCCTCCGCGCTCTCTATATTAACTCTCCATAAAGCAGTGCAAACTCTCTGTAGCTATGCTAACTCTCCGTGGGCTGTGTTAATTATCTGTGGCTGTGTTAACTCCATGGCTGTGTTATTTCTCTGTGGTTTTGTTAATTTCCATGGCTGTGCTAACTCTCCGTATGTGCTAACTTCCATGGCTGTGCGTTCTCCCGCCTCTATTAATCCTCCATAGCTGTGCAAACTTTCTGTAGCTATGCTAACTTCCGTGGCTTTGTGTTAACTATCTGTGGCTGTGTTAATCACGGCTGTGTAGCACCTCCATGGCTGTGCTAACTATCCTGGCTTTTGTTAACTTTCCGCCGCTGTGTTAACTCTCCGTGGCTGTGCAAGTCTCTGTAGCGCCGTGCTAACTCCTGTATGTGCTAAACTGTCCGCGGGTTGTGTTAACCTCGCGCCACCAGTATTAAACTCTCTGTGGTTGTGCTAATCCTCCGTAGCTGTGCTAACTCGCTGTGCCTGTATTAACTCCTCCGTGGCTGTGCTAACTTCCTGGCCTGTGTTGTCCTCCATGGCTGTGCTAACTCTCTGTGGCTGCATTAAATCTCCGTGGCTGTGGCACCTCCGTACAGCTAACTCTGTGCCTGTATTAACGTGGCTGTGCTAACTCTCCTGGCTATTAACTTTCCGCGTGGCTGTGCTAACCTCCGTGAGCTGTGCTAACTCTCCTCGCCTGTAGTAACTCTCCGTGGCTGTATACCGCGGTTTGTATGCTAACTCACCGCGGGCTGTGTTAACTCTCCACGCTGTGCTAACTATCCGTTGGCTTGTTAACTTCCATGGCTTAATCCTCCGTGCTCGTGCTTAACTCTCCATAGCTGTGCCAACTCTCTGTGGCCAGCCACTCGCAAGCTTTGCACTCTCCCGTGGCTGTGCGAACTCTCCGGTGAGCTGCTGTGCTGACTCTCCGTGCCTGTATTAACTCTCCGTGGTTGTGTTAACTCTCTATGGCAATATTAAATCTCCGTGGCTGCAACTCTCCGGCCTGTGTTAACCTCCTGCGGGCTGTGCTAACTCCTGCCAGGCATCTCCCGTGGCTATAATTATCTGCAAAGGCTGTGCTAACTCTCAGTACCTATGCTAACCTCCTAGTGCTCAGGCCAACTCGGTGGCTCTGCTAACTCTCCGTGGCTCCCAAGTATCTCCTGGCTGTGCTAATCCTCCGTGGGCCTGTGTTAACTCTCCGTGGCTGTGCTAACTCTCTGTGGCTGTATTAACTCTCCTGCTCTGTGTTAACTCCTCCGGCTAAAGCACTGCTGTGGCTATGTGCTAACTTTCTGTGGCTGTGTTAGCTCTCTGTGGCTGTGCCATAGCTCTCCTTAGCTGTGTTAATTCTCCGGCTGTGCTAATCCTCTGGCATGTGTTAACTTCTCAGTGGCTGTGCTTATTCTCCATGGCTGTGGGGTAACCTCCGTGGCTGTGTTAACCTCCGTGGCTGTGCTAACTCTCCGTGGCTGTGCTAACTCCGTGCCTGTGTTAACTCTCTGCATGTTATCTCTCCGTGGCTCTGCTATCTTCCGCTGTGTTAACCTCCGGCTTTGTTAACCTCCCATGTGGTAACTCTGCTAACTCTTCGCGGACTTGCTTAATTCGCAGGCCAGCTAACCTCCTGCCAGGCAACTCTCGTGGCTGTGTTAACTCTCCATGGCTGTGTTTAACTCTCCATGGCTGTGCTTAACTTCCGTGGCTGTGTCTCTGTAGCTGTGCTAACTCTCGCGGGCTGTGTCTCTGTAGCCGTGCTAACTCCCCATGGCTGTGTCTCTGTAGCTGTGCTAACTTCATGCGGGCTGTGTCTCTGTAGCTCTGTTAACTCTCCGTATGTACTAACTTCCGTGGATGTGTTAAATCTCTGCAAGCTGTGCTAACTCTCCGTGCTGTGTTAACTCTCCGTGGCTGTGTTAACTCTCCATGGCTGTGCTAACCTCCGGCTGTGCGAACTCTCTGTGGCTGTACTAACTCTCCAGTGGATGGGCAATTTCTAGCTGTGCTAACTCGCCATGACTGTGTGCTAACTCTCATGGCTGCTTAACTCTCAGTGCAGCTATGTTAACTCCGTGGCTGTGTTGCTAACTCTCTATATCTGTGCTAACTCCATGGCTTAGTTAACTCCTGTGCTGTGCTAATTCTCTGTAGCTGTGCTAACCTCTGTAGCGCTAACTCTCCGCGGGCTGTGTGTGTTGACACTCTGTGGCTGTGTTAACTCCTCTGCAGTTGTGCTAACTTTCCGTGGCTGTGTTAACCTCCTGTGCTACTAACCTCCTCGCGGCCTCTATTAATCCACCACCGCTATGTGTTAACCTCCATGGCTGTGCTAAGCCCCTGTAGCTGTGCTAACTCTCTGTAGAAGCAAAGTAACTTCCGTGGTTATTCTTTTAACGGCGAGGCTATATTAACTCTCCGTGGCTGTGCTAACTCTCCGTGAGCTCTGCTAACTGAGCTGTACTATCTCTCTCCGCATGTGCTAACTCTTCGTGGCCTGTGTTAACTCTCCATGGCTGTGCTAGCTCTCCTGTGAAGGTGTGTTAATTCTCCGTGGCTGTGCTAACTTTCCGGCTGTGTTAACTTTAGTGGCTGCGCCGCATTCTCCGCGGCTGTGTGTTAACCTCCGTGACTGTGCTTCCTCTTGTGCCTGTACAAACTCGTGGCTATGCGCATTCTTGGCTGCTAACTCTCCCTGGCCGTAAGCACTCTCCATGGCTGCGCTGACTCTCTGTGGCTGCATTAACTCTCTGTGGGCCGTGTTAATCTCGTCCGTGGCTGTGCTAACTCTCCGTGCCTGTATTAACTCTCCGTGGCTGTGTTAACCTCCATGGCTATATTAACTCTCCATATATTGTGCTAACTCTCGTGCCTGTATTAACTCTCGGGTGGCTCATAACTCTCCGTGGCTCCCTGCTATCTCCGCGGCTGTGCTAACTCACTGCAGGCCTGTGTTAACCTCCCGTGCTGTGCTAACTCTCTGTGGCTGTGCATAATCCTCCTGCCTGTGTTAACCTGCATGCTTAACTTCCGTGGCTGTGTTAACTTCTGTGGCTGTGTTAACTCTCTCCATGGCTGTGCTAGCTCTCCTCGTGAGGCTGTGTTAATTCGTAGGCTGTGCTAACTTTCCGTGGGGCTGCTAACTTTCTGTGGCTGTGTTAACTCTTACATGGCTGTGCTAGCTCTAATGTGAGCTGTGTTATTCTCCTGCATGTGCTAACTTTCTGCAGGCCGTGTTGTCTCAGTAGCTGTGCTTATTCTCCATGGCTGTGTTAACTCTCCGTGACTGTGTAAGTAAATTCCTGTGTCTGTACTAACTCTCTGTGGCTATGCTAATTCTCCATGGCTACGCCAACTGTCCTCGTGTGGCTGTGCAAACCTCCCAAGTGGTGTGTGCTATAACCTCTGTGGCTGTGTGTTATCTCTCTTATAGCTTTGTAAACTCACCGCGGGCTGTGCTTAACTCTTCGTGACGTAGCGATCTTCGTGGCTGTCCAGAGGTAAGATCTCCGATTGCTGTACATTTAACCATGTTAGTGTAAAGTTCCTGGGTACAGAACTTTTGACAGGTACTGTGCATTATTGGTGGGTTCATGGTAGGTTCAATTTAACGAGCATCAACAGTTCTGAGATATTAAAGAGGTTTCTCCGCTAGACCGTATAGTGTACACTGCAACAGTTATGACAAAGTTCCCTTATTAATTTAAGTACTATAAGTACTTAGAGCATATGACGTGGGTTGTAATTTTTAACGTACTATTGATTTTTTGCATTAGAAATTATTTTTTCAATGTGGTTTATATAATAATTGGTGTAATGAAGAACAACGCATATTAGATATAAACCAATTATATATATGGCCTCAGAAGTATTGGCCAAATATACGCGTTCAGGAGGAATTTTATCCGCAACTGTACAACAATATTTTGTGTTGAAGGTCATCCTAGTCGCCAGCAACAGCTATAGTGTTAACACAAGCTCCTAATCCGCCTCTCATACCGTAACACAGTATTCGTCGTTTTCTTTTCAACAATGTAGAGTAAATATTATTTCCATGTTAGATCTTAATTTTCAAGCGAATTTATTTCAAAGAATGTCATTTTTAGATACTATGGTCTGTAGGAGCCATTTGAGGCATCGTTCCATAGTCCTGCAAAGACCCTCTTTAATAGGGATTAGCTCACCCGGGCACACACGTTACCGATCCGCATATTGGGGCCCTGTGTGAGGGACCATAAATCTAAATTGAACCACAAAATAAATACAGTAATAGAAAAAATAAAACAGATCAAGATGGTAAAACGATATATGTTGTGTATCAAAGTAAGAAAAACAATGAGACTGCTATTATGTGTGTTGAGGCATATATAGTCAGCCAGAACAGGCAATCTGGGACTTGGGTGATGCCATATGGCAGCAGGGTCTACCATTAGACAACCCATGTTTCCAACATTCCCCAGGCTGCAGTATCCCTGCCATGTTGATAGTAGTTATCTAATATCTACTATATCACCCAATTATCTAGTTGACTTTTGTAAGTTGGTACAGCGATCAAGCGTGTACATTGGTGCTTAAAATTACGGGTCATATATATTTCAATACAACATACTTGGTTACATTTTTGTAACGTAAAACTGTCGAGTATAACTGAACAGATTTTTTGGTGTGGAAGCATAATGAGTTATCTAATGATAGACCCTGCTGGCATTAGGGTGTGCCAATGGAGGTGCTAAATTTTTTTTGAGTTTGAAAAATCGGCCCATGGTATTAATGATGTAGTTCTATGTGCAGAATCATGTGATATCTTCAGATTTGAAAAGTTTTCATTTTTTGCTAGGTAAATTTTAACTTGAAATCTTATGAAAATTCAGTATTCCCACCCTTTTACCAACACCACTAAATAGCTTTATTTAAAGTAAAGTAAATGTATCAGGTTAATTTATTAGGATGAAAATGATCCAGAATAGTGAAACGAATGACCTTACACATTTTATTAAATTTAATATCTTTAGAAAACAAAATCATCAAATACAAAACCGGTTTTTACCATTACGACCCGGTGTTGCTGCACACCATAGAGAACACGTCTTTCTTGCTTTGCTCTTCACCACCACATCCCCTGCTGGACCACCTGAGCTCGGATGTAGCCTTCCCCCTCCTCTCCTGGTTGTGTGACTGCTGGCCCGCTCACTGTTGTATACACAACGCCTTATACTCTGGGTGTGCAGAGGCCAGCAGGGACATGCATGGGGGTTGTCCAGGAAAGCTCTGACTTGAACATTGGTGAGGCTGCAGGTAAGAGGGGGCTCACTGCAGCCTGGATGTTATCCAGATCATGAGATCAGTGAGGGTCTTGGCACTGAGATTGACTTCAGGAGTCTTCCTGACCCTGAAGGAATCGTCACCAACTGATCTGTCATGCCCAGATCCTCTCATAAGTCTCATATCCAAGATCTTTTTGACTGCCACTCTTCTCTCCTCCTCATCCTTACTGCAGAGCATTGTCTGCAGAACTGCCTCGGGATGAGCATACCAGGAAAATCTCCTCACAGTCTGCTCCACAATCTGAACAACCTTCCTTGGCTGACTCCTCAGGAGCTCAAACTGGAAGAGAACATGCCTCGGACCTTCGGAGAACAATGACTTGACCTTGGTGTTGAACCAATTTGGCAAGTAGACACTCACGATGAATTGGACAATAAGTCTCAGGTTGTGAAGCTGGTTCCCTTTCAGTTTATGATGAGCGACCCAAATTCTGCAGAACCTGAGAGCCGTTGTGAGCCACCTAGAATGTGAGACTGGACCTATCTGCAGGTAAGCAAGTCTATCAGGCATGACCCCAGTTTTGATGGCACTGCAAATCATGTATCCATAGTACTGGTCAGTATTCCAAAATGTCAAATGACAGTATGCAAGCTCAACGAAGTGGAGGGCCAACTGTGATTTCTTCTTAAAGCTCGATTTATTTCTAACTCAGTGCAGAGTCCAGCATCTGGGGTTAAGAGGACCAGACCATCTGTTGGTTTGAAAAGAGTCTGCCATCCGCCTTGGATCAGATGTCTGAGTGGCAACTCGTTGGTGTGGAGGTCACAAACAATCCAGACCAGCTTCCTCCCACCTTCCGCTCTTATCCACTGTATGACCCCCTTGCCACCCTGTAAGTCAGGTTATGTTGTCCCTCCAATGGCCTGCAGGGTCTGGTTCATGTTCTCTCTCTGAGCCAGTCTACAATGTTATCTGCCACTATTCCCAGCTTGGTTTGATGTCATTTTTCTCTGGAGTGAAATGCCACAAATACTTCCCTCCTGGTTCACTGCAGCAGGAGTAGTGTTCCTCCTTCACCATGGCAGGGAACAACTTGTCAGAATCTCCAACTTTCATGCACACTTTAGTGTCATCCCTTCTCACATCAAAGAACAAACAATTGATTCCATTTTCTCTTATCCCCTTATCAAACTCCTCTTCTAGGTTACTGACAAGTTTCCCCTGAGCTCTCCTTACTTTGTTATGATCTATCACCAGGTGAACATCATCAGGTGTTATCAAACCACCGTCAACCCAGGCAGCTGTTGCTATCTCTGCAGTTTCTCTGAGACCAGTGTGGTGTCGCATGCTGGCCAGAGCTATGCTCGGGATATCTTTCCTATTTCGAATCTTATGCCTAGAAGGTTTGGGATCATTATTTTCTGGGTTAGGGACAAAGTCACCATTCTCCTGGTCAGCACTCGGATCAGCCATGGGGAAGTCATTAAACTCTGAATCAGCTTGACTCCAATCATCGGCCTTTATTGCCTCACCCGCCTTCAAGTCTCTTTTCCTTTTCGGCAACTCTCTCTCTCTCTCTTTCTGTCTCTGTGGCAGCCTCCTGTCTCTTTTGGACTCCGGAATATCTTTTGGCTAGGAAATCATGAGAGCCCTTTATACTGCTGCCAGTCTTCTCTGTGCTTTTGACAAATGCCAGTTCGATCACAGGAATCTTCTGGTTCACGCTTGCAAATACAGGAGATGTGGGCCTCGGATTTACAGTCACGATCGCATCCAAACTCAGGACAGAGAACAATTGGGCACTTGCAAGTAATTGTGTCAAATAACTGGTCCAGTTGCTTGGCAAAGCTGTCCTTAACTGCAAGTTTTCCTCTCCCAAGAGAGATATCTCTTGCCTTTTCCCAACTGGCTAGCAGTCTCTCACTAATCTTCTTCTGACTTGTTATGACCGGAGGCTTGAACTGAGCGTTAGCCAGAGTGTACTGTGCCAAGACAGCTTTGGCCTCTCATATCACTGGCATGCCTGCTTGTGTAAGTTCTTGTCTTTTCACTGATTTGCCTCGGATTAAAAACACCGTATCTCAAAAGCATCTCACGTAGGCAACTCCGACTTCCAGGAGCTCTCCCAGACCCAAGATAGTGACTGAGATGGTTGATTTTTGGTTCCTCGTCCTGACACAAGCAGCCATCGCAAATATTATCAACATATAAATGCATCAGAATCTGAAACAGAAAAAAATATTGTTAGTTGGGTTGTTAAAGAATGAAGTCAGAAAGCAATGTTCACTATTTAATTGTAATGCACTAATGCAGCTGTACGTTAGATTTTCGATAAATTTCACGCTAAAATTTACCTAGCAAAAGTTTGCAAAATATTGAAACTGAAATTATTTTCTGTTTATATACACTGAAATCTACCAAAAAAGTGATGGGCCATTAGTTTTAGCTGATCTTCCCTCCTATGACACACCCTAATATGGCATACAAAAAAATGTGACCAAGTCCCAGGCTACTGATTTGACTTTCTGCCTCATTTACACACAATTGCAGGGTTTCAATTGTTTCTCTTACTTTGATGACACAACATACATATATTATATTGTTCCTCACTTTTTATTTATTTTTTATTTTTTTATTTATTTGTGGTCCTTTATTATTATTATTATTATTATTATTATTATTATTATTATTATTATTATTATTATTATTATTATTATTATTATTATTATTATTATTATTATTATTATTATTATTATTATTATTATTATTATTATTATTATTATTATTATTATTATTATTATTATTATTATTATTATTATTATTATTATTATTATTATTATTATTATTATTATTATTATTATTATTATTATTATTATTATTATTATTATTATTATTATATATATATATATATATATATATATATATATTATATATATATATATATATATACATATTATTATTATTATTATTATTATTATTATTATTATTATTATTATATTTTCGCCTCCAGGCCCCGGTGGGCTAATCCCATAAGGCAAAAAAATACATAAAAGAAATGGGTGTATTTCTTGATAGCAGTCCAATCATCTAAATGAGTCACTTATGACTTTTCATAATTTTTCATGATGTATCGATGTTCAGTTAATTCACCACAGTCACTCAGCGATCATGTATTAAGAACATAAGAACATTAGAATGGAGGAAACTGCAGCGGGCCTATCTAGCGTATTCGAGTTTGGTAACTTGTTCCATCCATCCACTACTCTATTTCCAAACCAATGTTTACTTATCTCGCGCCTAAATCTAAATTTGTTTAATTTAAAGCCATCGTTACGTGTTCGCTCCTGGTTGGATAGTTTGTGTACCTTTGTTATATCACCTTTGTTTAGCCCTAACTTCCATTTATAAACCTCATATCGAAGGAGTGCAAATTAAGATGCTTTAACCTGTCTCTGTACTGAAGGTTCCTAATGCCCGGTATTAGTCTTGTTATTCTCCTCTGAATTCTTTCTAGGGATTCTACATCCATTCTGTAGTACGATGTCCAGAATTGAAGTGCGTAATCCAAGTGAGGTCCAACAAACGCAAGATATAGTTTTAGGATGACCTCTCTAGTCTTCTAACTAACACTCCTTTGTATGAATCCAAGTACTTTATTAGCCTTGTTTCGAGCAAATACACATTGTCTACTTGGCTTAAGATTCCTACTTGTCATTACTCCTAAATCTTTTTCACATTCGGATTTCTCTATAACATCGTTGTTCATCTGATATCTGGTTTCTCTGTTTACATCTCCTTGACTAAGTATTTTACATTTGTCTACAATGAATTTCATTCACCATTTTCAGACCATTCGAATTTTTTTTTATCTTCCTGTAGTTTTGCGGAGTCCTCGTTAGATTTAATTACACGTCCTATTTTAGTGTCATCAGCAAATTTACTTATGATGCTGTCTATGCCGATATATATGTCGTTTATGTATATAATGAATAATAATGGTCCAAGTACTGAGCCTTGGGGTACCACACTAGTGACGTTACTCCAATCGGATTTAGTGCCGTTAATGCTCACCCGCTGTTTCCTGTCCTGTAACCACGCCCTAATCCATTTTAGAATATCTCCCCCCCTCCAATACCATGAGCCTCCACTTTTCTTATTAGTCTTTCGTGTGGGACTCTGTCGAAGGCTTTACTAAAGTCAAGATATACCACATCATAGTCGTGCCCCTCGTCCACTGATTCGAAAACAGCTGAAAAGAATGTTGACAGATTTGTTAGACATGAACGCCCGCTTGTGAAGCCACGTTGGGAATCATTGATCAACTTGTGCTTCTCCCGGTGATTTCGAATAGAGTTTGAAATTATTGCTTCCAGTAATTTGCCTACAATTGATGTTAAGCTGATTGGATGGTAGTTAGAGGATAGTGATCTATCTCCTTTCTTGAAAATCGGTATTACATTTGCTATCCTCCAGGAATCTGGTACTACACCCGTTTTTAAGGATAGGTTAAAAAATTTACTAAGGGCATACTAAGCTCTTCCTTATATTCCCTTTATACTCTGGCAAATATCTCATCGGGACCTGGCGAAATAAAAGTGAATATTGTGTTTGAACAACTAAGCCAACGAGAAGGAAAGATTATTTTAAAACCCTTATATAAACTCTGTCCAATTTTCAACACAATATAAAAATGGACTCATAACAACAGGTTACAATAACTCTATGTGTGAGCTCGGTCAACCTGTACACCAAACTTTGTTGTGAAAGTCAAACTGCTTCGCTTCATAACTTTCTTGACTTTTCCCAACTATTGTCTGTCATCTAACAAACAATTTATTTTTCTCAATACATTCCCCCTGTGCATGGGGTCCGATAATCGCTTATGACCGCCGTTAGTACAACAATGTACTCCTTCACTGCCAATTGTGTGAGAGTTTGTGTAAAGGTGGGAGCCGCTTCTCCAACATTCCAGCCAAGGACTTTTCACCTTATGGGGGCGAACACTCAAGAGATATTTGTATGGAATCTAGGCCAGTGTAAAATGACTTCATTGAAACATTTAGCTGCATCAACAGTTGTGACTTGTCGAGCGTCTCCAGTGATAATGTGACTCTTATACACCCCCTACCCCTCTCCCTCCATTCTGTCTACAAGTGAAGTGTGAAGTGCGCGGGAAAGTGGAGTACTCAGTGGTTGTTCCGTTTATTTGTTTATTTTCTTGATTGAGCGGGAGATACCTCATGCGGTGTTTGGGCCAGGAAGCTAAAATTTGGACACAATAGTGACCAAGTGCTTTGGCAATTTTTTTGTTACTTATTTTGTATTCATGTTATGGCATGGAGGGCGGTGCACAGTGAACGTATACAAAACATAAGAAATATAAACATAACATAAGAAAGTGGGATACTGCAGGAGGCCGACTGGCCCATACAGGGCAGATCCCTTTCACACCCATCCCAGCACTTCCATGTGCCTATCCAACTTCGTCTTGAAGCTCCCTAGCGTCCCCGATCCTACTATAGCACTCAGTAGCCTATTCCACATATCCACAACTCTATTACCAAACCAGTGCTTGCCTATATCCTTTCTGAACCGGAATTTATCTAATTTAAAGCCATTTGTTCTAGTTATTTCGTTATTACTGAGCTTCAGAACATCTTCCATTTTACCCTTATTAATCCCACTTACCCACTTGTACACCTCTATCATATCTCCCCTAACTCTACGCCTCTCTAATGAATGTAAGCCTAAGCTTTTCAGTCTTTCTTCATATGGAAGGTTTCTAATATTATGGATCATTTTGTCATTCTTCTTTGTACTCTCTCCAAAGAATCTATGTCCATTCTATAATCAGGACACCAGAACTGAACCGCATAATCCATGTGTGGCCTCACTAATGCTAGGTAAAGTTTCAAGATAACGTCAACCCGATTCTGTTACTCACGAACCTAGATATGAACCCAGAATCCTGTTTGCCTTGTTGCGAACGCTATTACATTGTTTCTAGGTTTCAAGTCGTTGTAACAAATACACCTAGATCTTTTCTACAAACTGGGTTTTCTATTTCCGTGTTACCTAGTTTATACTTAACGTTTGTATTCGTCTTTCCTATCTGTAGTACCTTGCATTTATCAGTATTAAAATTCATTTGCCAGTCTACTGACCACTCATGTAAGGTATCTAGATCTCTTTGAAGGTGTTCAAAGTCACTGTCTGAATTTATCACTCTCCCCATTTTGGTATCATCTGCAAATTTACTAATCCTACTAGTTATACCTAAATCAAGATCATTAATGAATATAACAAACAGCAGAGGGCCTAATACAGATCCCTGGGGAACTCCGCTTTTGACCGCACCCCAGTCTGACTTAAATCCATTTATGCTGACTCTTTGTTTCCTACCAGTTAACCATGACCTAATCCATTTTAATAATGATCCACCTATTCCATGTGCTTCTACCTTCCTTATCAATCTCTCATGAGGGACTCTATCGAATGCTTTACTGAAATCTAAATAAATTATATCATATGACTTATCATTATCTACCGCTTCATATACTTCTGAGAAAAAGCTAAGCAAATTTGTGAGACAAGAACGTCCCTGGGTGAACCCGTGCTGAGAAGAATGAATTAAGTTGAATGTTTCAAGGTGGCTTCTGATTTTTGTAATAATTGACTCTAGCAACTTGCCTATGATCGACTCTAGCAACTTGCACTACGAAATTAACTGACGAACTTGGGTGCCTCCCACGTGAGTCTGAAGTCACATACCACGGGTAGGTTGAGATGTGAGAGGTGTGACTCTTGCTGAAGTCTGGACGATTGGCCAGCAGGTGAGGATCTGGTCCTGCAACTATTACTGTCACACCAGATATTACTTACACATTACTTCATCACCAGATAATATTATGATCCAGTGAACATGTATGGAGGGGTTACAATTGGCTATAACTCACATCCTCATATAGTAGTGTAGTTGTGTCGAGTAAAACAACAGCACACTTCCCCACTGGATCAAACGAACAATGTTTAAAATAAGAGGCGAGTGAGGTATCCACTCGGCCCCGGCACCCCTGTGTCAAGTAAGGAATGACAAGGTTTTAGTTGCTATGAAGTATCTGTGGCTTTTGATGTCTGCAGACTTCCGAATGTCTTTGAGAAACACAACATTTGCTGAGGTGGTTGGGACTCACAGGACTTGGTCATAAAACACACACGATAAGCTCAAACAACTCATCTATGTCTTCCTCCTGACAAGACCAGGAACCCAAACTTTTGACAGAGTTTATTTTGATTAATTGAATAGTCGTCGTCATTGTCTGATTCCTGGGATGTCTCTCTTGGTTAGAGTTGTAGAAAAAAATATTTATAAATTGAACAATACAAGCAAAGGATGCAATTACCTGCCAATTAAACGAAGTATTCTGGTAAATTCATGAAACTGGTTGTGTGTTCCAGTACCAAGAGAAGCAGCTTGAGCTCCACAAACTGGATCGTTGTCATTTTTCTCCTGTACGTCTCTCATGGTGCGCCTCTCTGTCCCTGGTGCCACCGACACACTGCAGTCATTCTTGTAGCGTAGCGAGGCAAATGTAAGTAAACCTCTTCCTTTAATCGTTTTGAGAACATTTTATGTTTCTCCTCAATTTGGTGAAGTGCGTTACAGTGTGGTTTTATTCCGCCAGTCCATGTTAACAGGTGTGTTGTGACTCGCCACAGGGTTAGCTCAACCACACCTTTGATGACACCGAGTTTTTGTTAGTGATTATATTTAATTGTTACTACATATATACAGTAGAGAAAGTTAGAGTTGTATTGTTTCTATAACCTTCCCACAATCATGGTTTCTTTTACACGGTTATAAGTTTTGTGTCTTCCATGAGAATACCAGCCGAGGTCATTTAGTGATATTGGCATTGGTTATCTAC
>NW_024731014.1:0-27427 GCF_018991925.1 Homarus americanus
ACTCGACCAAGGGACTTTGTTATACGCGATGAGGGGACTTTTTTATACTCGACCAGAGGACTTTGTTATACTTGATCAGGGTGATATGTTATACTCGATCAGGGGACTTTGTTATACTCGTTTAAGTGGACTTTGTTATACTCGGTTAAGGGGACTTTGTTATACTCGTCCAGGGGGCTTTGTTATTCTTGATCAGGGGACTTTGTTATACTCAACCAGGGGACTTTGTTATACTCTATGAGAAGACTTTGTTATACTCGATCAGGGGACTTTGTTATACTCGATTAGGGGCCTTTGTTATACTCGATCAGGGGACATTGTTATACTCGACCAGAAGACTTTGTTATACTCGATTAGGGGATATGTTATAATCGATCAAGGGACTTTGTTATATTCGATCAGAGGACTTTGTTATACTCGACGAGGGGACTTTTTTATACTTGACCAATGGACTTTATTATTCTCGATAAGGGGCCTTTGTTATACTCAATCAGGGGACTTTGTTATGCTCGACCAGGGGACTTTGTTATACTCAATCAGGGGACTTTTTTATACTCGACCAGAGGATTTTGTTATACTCGATCAGGGGACTTTGTTATACTCGACCAGATCGACTTTTTTATACTTGACCAATGGACTTTATTATTCTCGATAAGAGGCCTTTGTTACACTCAATCAGGGGAATTTGTTATCCTCGACCAGGGGACTTTGTTATACTCAATCAGGGGACTTTTTTATACTCGACCAGAGGATTTTGTTATACTCGACCAGGGAATATGTTATACTCGATCAGGGGACTTTGTTATACTCAACAAGGGGACTTTGTTATACTCGATCAGGGGACTTTGTTATACTTGATCAGGAGACTTTGTTATACTCGATTAGGGGCCTTTGTTATACTCGATGAGGGGACTTTGTTATACTCGACCAAGGGACTTTGTTATACGCGATAAGGGGACTTTTTTATACTCGACCAGAGGACTTTGTTATACTTGATCAGGGGATATGTTATACTCGATCAGGGGTCTTTGTTATACTCGGTTAAGGGGATTTGTTATACTCGGTTAAGGGCCTTTGTTATACTCGATCAGGGGACTTTGTTATATTCGATCAGAGGACTTTGTTATACTCGACGAGGGGACTTTTTTATACTTGACCAATGGACTATATTATTCTCGATAAGGGGCCTTTGTTATACTCAATCAGGGGACTTTGTTATACTCGACCAGGGGACTTTGTTATAATCAATCAGGGGACTTTTTTATACTCGACCAGAGGATTTTGTTATACTCGATCAGGGGACTTTGTTATACTCGACCAGGTCGACTTTTTTATACTTGACCAATGGACTTTATTATTCTCGATAAGGGGCCTTTGTTACACTCAATCAGGGGACTTTGTTATACTCGACCAGGGGACTTTGTTATACTCAATCAGGGGACTTTTTTATACTCGACCAGAGGATTTTGCTATACTCGATCAGGGAATATGTTATACTCGATCAGGGGACTTTCTTATACTCAACAAGGGGACTTTGTTATACTCGATCAGGGGACTTTGTTATACTTGATCAGGAGACTTTGTTATACTCGATTAGGGGCCTTTGTTATACTCGATGAGGGGACTTTGTTATACTCGACCAAGGGACTTTGTTATACGCGATGAGGGGACTTTTTTATACTCGACCAGAGGACTTTGTTATACTTGATCAGGGGATATGTTATACTCGATCAGGGGTCTTTATTATACTCGGTTAAGGGGATTTGTTATACTCGGTTAAGGGGACTTTGTTATACTCAATCAGGGGACTTTGTTATACTCGATCAGGCTACTTTGTTATACTCAACCAGGGGACTTTTTTATACTTGACCAATGGACTTTGTTATACTCGATAAGGGGACTTTGTTATACTCAATCAGGGGACTTTGTTATACTTGACCAGGGGACTTTGTTATACTCAATCAGGAGGACTTTTTTATACTCGACCAGGGGACTTTGTTATAATTGATCAGGATACTTTGTTATGCTCGATCTAAGGACTTTGCTATACTGGGCCAGGAGACTTTGTTATACTCGAACATGGGACTTTTTTATACTCGACCAGAGGATTTTGTTATACTTGATCAGGGGACTTTGTTATACTCGACCAGGGGACTTTTTTATATTTGAAAAATAGACTTTGTTATACTCAATGAGGGGCCTTTGTTATACTCGATCAGGGGACTTTGTTATACTCGACCAGGGGACTTTGTTATATGCGATCAGGGGACTTTTTTATACTCGACCAGAGGACTTTGTTATATTTGATCAGGGGATATGTTATACTCGATCAGGGGACTTTGTTATACTCTACCAGGGGACTTTGTTATACTCAAACAGGGGACTTTGTTGTACTCGATCAGGCGACTTTGTTATACTCGAGGAGGGGGCTTTGTTATGCTCGATCAGGGGACTTTGTTATACTCGATCAGGAGGCTTTATTATACTCGATGAGGGGCCTTTGTCATACTCGATGAGGGGCCTTTGTTATACTAGTTCAGGGGACTTTGTTATACTCGATTAGGGGTCTTTTTTGGACTCGATTAGTGACCTTTATTATACTCGATGAGGGGACTTTGTTATACTCGATGAGGGGACTTTGTTGTACTCGAGGAGGGGGCTTTGTTATCCTCGATCAGGGGACTTTGTTATACTCGATCAGGAGGCTTTGTTATACTTGATCAGGGGACTTTGCTATACTCGACCAGGAGACTTTGTTATAATCGATCAAAGGACTATGTTATACTCGACCAGGGGCCTTTGTTATACTCGATTAGGGGACTTTGTTATTCCTGATAAGGAGACTTTGTTATACTCGACCAGGGAACTTTGTTATACTCGAGCAGGGGGCTTTGTTATACTCGATGAGGGGCCTTTGTTATACTCGATCAGGGGACTTTTTTATACTCGATGACTGGCCTTTGTTATACTCGATGAGGGGCCTTTGTTAAACTAGATCAGGTGACTTTGTTATACTCGAGCAGGGGGCTTTGTTATACTCGATGAGGGGCCTTTGTTATACTCGATCAGGGAACTTTGTTATACTCGACCAGGGGACTTTTTTATACTTGACCAATGGACTTTTTTATACTCAATGAGGGGCCTTTGTTACACTCGATGAGTGGACTTTGTTGTACTTGACCAGGGACTTTGTTATACTCGATCAGGGGATATGTTATACTCGATCAGGGGACTTTGTTATACTCGGTTCAGGTGACTTTATTATACTCGATCAGTAAACTTTGTTATAGACTTTTATATACTCGACCAGAGGACTTTGTTATACTTGATCAGGGGATATGTTATACGCGATCAGGGGTCTTTGATATACTCAACCAAGGGACTTTGTTATACTCGAACAGGGGACTTTGTTGTACTCGATCAGGGGACTTTGTTATACTTGATTAGGGGCCTTTGTTATACTCGATGAGGGGGTTGTGTTATACTCGACCAGGGACTTTGCTTTACTCGACCAGGGAACTTTGTTATATTCGATCAGGGGACTTTGTTATTCTCGATCAGGGGACTTTGATATACTCGATTAGGGGCCTTTGTTATACTCGATGAGGGGGTCTGTTATACTCGACAAGGGGACTTTGCTATACTCGACCAGGGGACTTTGTCATACTCGATCAGGGGACTTTGTTATACTCGACCAAGAGACTTTTTTATACTTGGTTAGGGGATTTTGTCATACTCAACCAGAGGACTTTGTTATACTTGATCAGGGGATATGTTATACTCGATCAAGGGACTTTGTTATACCCAACCATGGGACTTTGTTATTCTCGAACAGGGGACTTTGTTGTTCTCGATCAGGGTACTTTGTTATACTCGATTAGGGGCCCTTGTTATACTCGATGAGGGGGCTTTGTTATACTCGACCAGGGGACTTTGCTTTACTCGACCAGGGGACTTTGTTATATGCGATCAGGGGACTTTTTTATACTCGACCAGAGGACTTTGTTATACTTGAACAGGGGATATGTTATACTCGATCAGGGGACTTTGTTATACTCAACCAGGGGACTTTGTTATACTCGATCAGGGGACTTTGTTATTCTCGATCAGGGGACTTTGTTATACTCGATTAGGGGCCTTTGTTATACTCGGTGAGGGGGTTTGTTATACTCGACAAGGGGACTTTGCTATACTCGACCAGGGGACTTTGTCATACTCGATCAGGGGACTCTGTTATACTCGACCAGGAGACTTTTTTATACTTGGTCAGGGGATTTTGTCATACTCGACCAGAGGCCTTTGTTATACTCGATCGGGGGACTTTGTTATACTCGATCAGTGGACTTTCCTATATTTGACCAATGGTCTTTGCTATACTCGATGAGGGGCCTTTGTTATAGTCGATTAGGGGACTTTGTTATACTCGACCAGGGGACTTTGATATACTCGATCAGGGTATGTTGTTATACTCGATGAGGGGACTTTATTTTACTCGATGATTGGCCTTTGTTATCCTCGATCAGGGGCCTTTGTTATACTAGATGAGGGGACTTTGTTATACTCGCTTAGGGGCGTTTTTTGGACTTGATCAGGGGCCTTTGTTATACTCGATCAGGGGATTTTGTTATTTTCGAGCAGGAGGCTTTGTTATACTCGATCAGAGGACATTCTTATACTCGATCAGGGGCCTTTTTTATACTTGACCAATGAAATTTGTTATACTCGATGAGCAGCCTTTGTTATACTCGATCAGGGGACTTTCTTATACTCGACCAGGGGACTTTGTTATACGCGATCATTGGACTTTTTTATACTCGACGAGAGGACTTTGTTATACTCGATCAGGCGATATGTTATACTCGATCAGGGGACTTTGTTATGCTCAACCAGGGGACTTTGTTTTACTCGGTCAGGGGACTTTGTTATACTGGATCAAGGGACTTTGTTATACCCTATCAGGGGACTTTGATATACTCGACCAGGGGACTTTTTATACTTGACCAATGGACTTTGTTATACTCATCGAGGGGCCTTTGTTATACTCGATCAGGGGACTTTGTTATACTCGACCAGGGGACTTTGTTATACTCGATCAGGGGATATGTTATCCTCGATCAGGGGACTTTTTTATGCTCGATCAGGGGACTTTGTTGTACTTGAGCAAGGGGCTTTGTTATACTCCATGAGGGGCCTTTGTTATACTCGATTAGGGGACTTTGTTATACTCGACCAGGGGACTTTCTTATACTCGATCAGGGTACTTTGTTATACTCGACCAGAAGACTTTGTTATACTCGATGATGGGCCTTTGTTATACTCGGTCAGGGGACTTTGTTATACTCGATGAGGGGACTTTGTTATACTCAATGAGGGGCCTTTGTTACACTCGATGAGGGGACTTTGTTATACTCGATTAGGGGCCTTTGTTATACTCGATGAGGGGGCTTTGTTATACTCGACCAGGGGACATTGCTATACTCGACCAGGGGACTTTGTCATACTCGATCAGGGGACTTTGTTATACTCGATTAGAAGCCTTTGTTATACTCGATCAGGGGACTTTGTTATACTCAACCATTGGACTTTGTTATACGCGATCAGGGGACTTTTTTGTACTCGACCAGAGGACTTTGTTTTACTCGGACAGGGAACTTTGTTATACTCGATGAGGAGACTTTGTTATACTCGATTAGGGGCCTTTGTTATACTCGATGAGGGGGCTTTCTTATACTCGACCAGGGAATTTGCTATACTCGACCAGGGGACTTTGTTATATTCGGTCAGGGTGACTTTGGTATACTCGACCAGGAGACTTTTTTATACCTGATCAGGGGATTTTGTCATACTCGACCAGAGGGCTTTGTTATACTCGTTCGGGGGACTTTGTTATACTCGAACACTGGACTTTCCTATATTTGACAAATGGACTTTGCTATACTCGATGAGGGGCCTTTGTAATACTCGATTAGGGGACTTTGTTATAATCGACCAGGGGACTTTGTTATACTCGATCAGGAGACTTTGTTATACTCGACCAGAGGACTTTGTTATACTCGATCAGGGGACTTTGTTATACTCGATCAGGGACTTTGTTATACTCGACCAGGGGACTTTGTTATACTCAATCAGGGGAATTTGTTTTACACGACCGGAGGACTTTGTTATACTTGATCAGGGGATATGTTATACTCTATGAGGGGACTTTGTTATACTCACCCAGGGGACTTTGTAATACTCGATGAGGCGGGCTTTGTTATACCCGACCAGGGGACTTTGCTATATTCGATCAGGGGACTTTGTTATACTCGAGCAGGAGACTTTTTTATACTTGATCAGGTAACTTTGTCATACTCGACCAGAGGCCTTTGTTATACTCGATCGGGGGAAATTCTTATACTCGATCAGTGGACTTTCCTATATTTTACCAATGGACTTTGCTATACTCGATGAGGAGCCTTTGTTATACTCGATCAGGGGACTTAATTTATACTCGACCAGAGGACTTTGTTATACTCGATCAGGGGACTTTGTTATACTCGATCAGGGGACTTTGTTATACTCGACCTGGGACACTGTTATACTCGATTTGGAGCCTTTGTTATACATGATCAGGGGGCTTTGTTATACTCGATCAGGGGACTTTTTTATACTCGATAAGGGGACTTTGTTATACTCGATCAGGGGACTTTGTTATACTCAATCAAGGGACTTTGTTATACTTATTGAGGGGCCTTTGTTATACTCGATTAGAGGCCTTTGTTATACTTGATTAGGGGGCATTGTTATACTCAATCAGGGGACTTTGTTATTCTCGATAAGGGGGACTTTCTTATGCTCGATCAGGGGGCTTTGTTATACTTGATCAGGGGGCTTTGTTATACTCGATCAGGGGACTTTGTTACTCAAGATAAGGGGAGCTTTGTTATACTCGATCAGGGGGCTTTGTTATACTCGATCAGGGGACTTTGCTATATTCGATGAGGGGACTTTTTTATACTCGATAATGGGACTTTGTTATACTCGATCAGGGGCCTTTGTTATACACTATCAGGGGACTTTGTTATACTCGACCAGGGGACTTTGTTATACTCGATTAGGGGCCTTTGTTATACTTGATCAGGGGGCTTTGTTATACTTGATCAGAGGACTTTGTTTTTCTCGATAAGGGGGTCTTTGTTATACTCGATCAGTGGGCTTTGTTATGCTCGATCAGGAGACTTTGTTATTCTCGATAATGGGGTCTTTGTTATACTCGATCAGGGGGCTTTGTTATACTCGATCAGGGAACTTTGTTATACTCGATCAAGGGCCTTTGTTATACTCGTTCAGGCGACTTTGTTTTACTCGACCAGGGGACTTTGTTATATTCGATCAGGTGACTTTGCTATACTCGATCAGGGGCCTTTGTTATACTCGATCAGGGGACTTTGTTATACTCGATCAGGGGACTATGTTATTCTCGATCAGGGGGCTTTGTTATACTCGATCAGGGAACTTTGTTATACTCGATCAGGGGCCTTTGTAATAATCGTTCAGGGGACTTTGTTATACTCGACCAGGGGACTTTGTTATACTCGATGAAGGGGCTTTGTTATACTCGATCAGGGAAATTTTGTTATACTCGATCAAGGGCCTTTGTTATACTCGATCAGGGGACTTTGTTATACTCGATCAGGGGCCTTTGTTGCCGCTGATCAGGGGCTTTGTTATACTCGATCCAGGCGACTTTACATTTATTCAAGATAAGAGGGAGGCTTTGTTATATGATCAGGGGGCTTTGTTATACTCGATCAGGAACTTTGAACATACTCGATCAGGGGCCTTTGTTACTCTCGTTCAGGCGTCTTTCTTATACTGCGACCAGGGGACTTTGTTATACTCGATCAGGGGCCTTTGTTAAACTCGATCAAGGGCCTTTGTTGCCTCGATCAGGGACTTTGTTATACTCGATCAGGCGACTTTGTTTTATACTCGATCAGGGGGCTTTGTTATACTCGATCACAAAACTTTGTTATACTCGATCCAGGGGCCTTTGTTATAATCGTTCAGGGGACTTTGTTATACTCGATCAGGGGACTTTGTTATACTTGACCAGGGGTTTGTTCGACCAGGGGACTTTGTTATACTCGATCAGGGGCCTTTGTTAAACTCGATGAGGAGCCTTTGTTATACTCGATCAGGGGACTTTGTTATACTCCATCAGGGGACTTTGTTATACTCGATCAGGGGGCTTTGTTATACTCGATCAGGGAACTTTGTTATACTCGATCAGGGGACTTTTTTATACTCGATCAGGGGACTTTGTTCCACTCGATCAGGGGACTTTGTTATACTCGATCAAGGGACTTTGTTATACTTATTGAGGGGCCTTTGTTATACTCGATTAGAGGCCTTTGTTATACTCGATCAGGGGACTTTGTTATACTCGATCAGGAGACTTTGTTATACTCGATCAGGGGACTTTGTTATACTCGACCAGGTGACTTTGTTATACTCGATCTGGGGCCTTTGTTATACTTGATCAGGGGCCTTTGTTATAATCGTTCAGGGGACTTTGTTATACTCGATCAGGAGACTTTGTTATACTCGATCAGGGGACTCTGTTATACTCGATCAGGGGAGTTTCTTATAATTCTACCAAGGGACTTTGTTATACTCGATGAGGGGCCTTTATTAAACTCGATAAGGGGCCTTTGTTATACTCGACCAGGGGACATTGTTATACTCGATCAGTGGATTCTGTTAAACTCGATCAGGGGCCTTTGTTATACTCGATCAGGGGACTTTGTTATACTCGATCAGGGGGCTTTGTTATACTTGATCCGGGGGCTTTGTTATACTCGATCAGGGGACTTTGTTATTCAAGATAAGGAGGGCTTTGTTATACTCGATGAGGGGGCTTTGTTATATTCGATCAGGGAACTTTGTTATACTCGATTAGGGTCCTTTGTTATACTCGTTCAGGTGTCTTTTTTATACTCGACCAGGGGACTTTGTTATCCTCGATCAGGGGACTTTGTTATTCTCGATAAGCGGGCTTTGTTATACTCGATCAGGGGACATTGTTATAGACTTTTAGGGTCCTTTGTTATACTCGATCAGGGACCTTTGTTATACTCGTCCAGAAAACTTTGTTATACTCGAAAAGGGGACTTTGTTATACTCGATCAGGGGCTGTTATACATGACCAGGGGACTTTGTTATACTCGATCTGGAGCCTTTGTTATACTTGATCAGAGGGCTTTGTTATACTCGATCAGGGGACTTAGTTAACGATAGAGACTTTGTATACTCCGATGAGGGCTTTGTTATACTTTCGATCAGGGGAAATTTTTGTTATACCGATATGGGTCTTTATTATACTCGATTAAGAATTTGTTATACTTTCGACCAGGGACTTTGTTATACTCGATGAGGGGCCTTTGTTATACTTGATCAGGGCTTTGTTATACTCGATCAGGGGACATTGTTATTATTCTCGATAGGGGGACTTTGTTATACTCAATTGGGGACTTTGTTGCATACTCGATCAGGGAACTTTGTTATACTCGATCAGGGCCTTTGTTATACTCGTTCAGGCGCTTTTGTTATATTCGATCGGGGGCTTTGTTATACTCGATCAGGGGCCTTTGTTATAATTGTTCAGGGAACTATGTTATCCTCGAACAGGGGACCTTGTTATACTCGATCAGGGGACTTTGTTATACTCGATCAGGGGGCTTTGTTATATTCGATGAGGGACTTTGTTTTCTCGATCATGGGACTTTGTTATACTCGATCAAGGGCCTTTGTTATACTCGATGAGGGGACTTTGTTCTACTCGATCAGGGGAATTTGTTATACTCGATCAGGGAACTTTGTTATATTCGATGAGGGGACTTTTTAATACTCGATCATGGGACTTTGTTATACTCGATGAGGGGCTTTTGTTATACTCGATCAGGGGCCTTTGTTATACCCGATCAGGGGTCTTTGTTATAATCGATCAGAGGACTTTGTTATACTCTATGAGGGGGCTTTGTTATCCTCGATTAGGGAACTTTATTATACTCGGTGAGGGGACTTTGTTATACTGGATCAGGGGACTTTGTTTTACTCGATGAGGGGGCTTTGTTATATCTCGATCAGGGGACTTTGTTATACTCGATCAGGGGCCTTTGCTATACTCGATCAGGGGCCTTTGTTATACTCGATCAGGGGACTTTGTTATACTCGACCTGGGACTTTGTTATACTCGATTTGGAGCCTTTGTTATACTTGATCAGGGGGCTTTGTTATACTCGATCAGGGGACTTTGTTATTCTCGATAAGGGTGACTTTGTTATACTTGATGAGAGGGCTTTGTTATACTCGATCAGGGAACTTTGTTATACTCGATCAGGGGCCTTTGTTATACTCGATCAAGGGACTTTGTTATACTTGACCAGGGGACTTTGTTATACTCAATCAGGGGCCTTTGTTATACTTGATCAGGGGGCTTTGTTATACTCGATCAGGGGACTTTGTTATACTCGACCAGGGGGCTTTGTTATACTCGATCAGGGGACTTTTTTATTCTCGATAAGGGGGTCTTTGTTATACTCGATCAGGGGGTTTTGTCATAATCGTTCAGGGGACTTTGTTATACTCGACCAGGGGATTTTGTTATACTCGATCTGGAGCCTTTGTTATACTTGATCAGGGGGCTTTGTTATACTCGATCAGGGGACTTATTTATTCTCGATAAGGGGGACTTCGTTATACTCGATGAGAGGGGTTTGTTATACTCGATCAGGGAAATTTTGTTATACTCGATCATGGGCCTTTGTTATACTCGATTAGGGGACTTTGTTATACACGACCAGGGGACTTTGTTATACTCGTTTCGGGGCCTTTGTTATACTTGATCAGGGGGCTTTGTTATACTCGATCAGGGGACATTGTTATTCTCGATAAGAGGGACTTTGTTTTACTCAATTAGCGGGCTTTGTTATACTCGATCAGGGAACTTTGTTATATTCGATGAGGGGCCTTTGTTATACTCGATCTAAGGCGTTTGTTATACTCGATCAGGGGACTTTGTTATACTCGATCAGGGGGCTTCGTCATACTCGATCAGGGGACTTAGTTATTCTCGATAAGGGGGACTTTGTTATACTCGATGAGGGGGCTTTGTTATACTCGATCAGGGAAATTTTGTTATACTCGATCATGGGCCTTTGTTATACTCGATCAGGGGACTTTGTTACACTCGATCAGGGGCCTTTGTTATACTTGATTAGGGGGCTTTGTTATACTCGATCAGGGGACTTTGTTATTCAAGATAAGGGGGCTTTGTTATACTCGATCAGTGGGCTTTGTTATACTCGATCAGGGAACTTTGTTATACTCGATTAGGGGCCTTTGTTATACTCGTTCAGGCGTCTTTGTTATACTCGACCAGGGGACTTTGTTATACTCGATCAGGGGCCTTTGTTAAACTCGATGAGGGCCCTTTGTTATACTCGATCAAGCGACTTTGTTATACTCGATCAGGCGACTTTGTTATACTCGATCAGGGGGCTTTGTTAAACTCGATCAGGGAACTTTGTTATACTCGATCAGGGGCCTTTGTTATAATTGTTTAGGGGACTTAGTTATACTCGATCAGGGGACTTTGTTATACTCGATCAGGGGACTTTGTTATACTCGATGAGGGAATTTGTTATTCTCGATCATGGGACTTTGTTATACTCGATGAGGGGCCTTTGTTATACTCGATGAGGGGACTTTGTTCTACTCGATCAGGGGAATTTGTTATACTCGATCAGGGGACTTTGTTATATTCGATGAGGGACTTTTTATTCTCGATCGTAGGACTTTTTGTTATACTGCGATGAGATAACTTTGTTATAGTCGATCAGGGCCTTTGATATACCCGATCAGGACTTTGTTATACTCGATCAGGGGCCTTTGTTATACTCGTTAAGGCGCTTTTGTTATATTCGATCAGGGGGCTTTGTTATACTCGATAAGGGGACTTTGTTATACTCGATCAGGGGACTTTGTTATATTCGATGAGGGAATTTGTTATTCTCGATCATGGGACTTTGTTATACTCGATGAGGGGCCTTTGTTATACTCGATGAGGGGACTTTGTTCTACTCGATCAGGGGAATTTGTTATACTCGATCATGGGACTTTGTTATATTCGATGAGGGGACTTTTTTATACTCGATCATGGGACTTTGTTATACTCGATGAGGGGCCTTTGTTATACTCGAACAGGGGCCTTTGTTATACCCGATCAGGGGACTTTGTTATAATCGATCAGATGACTTTGTTATACTCTATGAGGGGGCTTTGTTATCCTCGATCAGGGAACTTTATTATACTAGGTGAGGGGACTTTGTTATACTGGATCAGGCGACTTTGTTTTACTCGATGAGGGGGCTTTGTTATACTCGATCAGGGGCCTTTGGTATACTCGATCAGGGGACTTTGTTATACTCGACCTGGGACTTTGTTATACTCGATTTGGAGCCTTTGTTATACTTGATCAGGGGGCTTTGTTATACTCGATCAGGGGACTTTGTTATATTTGATCAGGGGGGCTTTGTTATACTCGATGAGGGGACTTTGTTATTGTCGATAAGGGGGTCTTTGTTATACTCGATCAGGGGGCTTTGTTAGACTTCATCAGGTTGCTTTGTTATACTCGATCAGGGGACTTTGTTATTCAAGATAAGGGGAGCTTTGTTATATTCGATGAGGGGGGCTTTGTTATACTCGATCAGGGGGCTTTGTTATACTCGATCAGAGGGCTTTGTTATACACGATCAGGGGACTTTGTTATTCAAGATAAGGGGAGCTTTGTTATACTCGATCAGGGTGCTTTGTTATACTCGATCAGGGGACTTTGTTATATTCGATGAGGAGACTTTTTTATACTCGATCATGGGACTTTGTTATTCTCGATCAGGGGCCTTTGTTATACTAGATCAGGGGACTTTGTTATACTTGACCAGGAGACTTTGTTATACTCGATTAGGGGCCTTTGTTATACTTGATCAGGGGGCTTTGTTATACTTGATCAGGGGACTTTGTTATTCTCGATAAGGGGGTCTTTGTTATACTCGATGAGAGGGCTTTGTTATACTTGATAAGGGGGCTTTGTTATCCTCGATCAGGTGACTTTGTTATTCTCGATAAGGGGGTCTTTGTTATACTCGATCAGGGGGCTTTGTTATACTCGTTCAGGCGAAATTGTTATACTCGACCAGGGGACTTTGTTATACTCGATCAGGGGCCTTTGTTAAACTCGATCAGGAACCTTTGTTATACTCGATCTGGGGACTTTGTTATACTCGATGAGGGGACTATGTTATTCTCGATCAGGGGGCTTTGATATACTCGATCAGGGAACTTTGTTATACTCGATCAGGGGCCTTTGTTATAATCGTTCAGGGGTCTTTGTTATACTCGACCAGGGGACTTTGTTATACTCGATCTGGAGCCTTTGTTATACTTGATCAGGGGGCTTTATTTATATTCGATCAGGGACTTGGTTATTATTCTCGATAAGGGGACTTTGTTATACTCGATGAGGGCTTTGTTATACTCAGTCAGGAAATTTTGTTATACTTTCGTCATGGGCCTTTGTTATACTCATTGGGGACTTTGTTATACTCGATCAAAATTTGCTGTTATACTTGATCAGGGGCTTTGTTATTCTCGATCAGGGAACTTTGTTATACTCGATCAGGGGCATTTGTTATACTCGTTCAGGCGTCTTTGTTATACTCGACCAGGGGACTTTGTTATACTCGATCAGGGGCCTTTGTTAAACTCGATCAGGGCCCTTTGTTATACTCGATCAGGGGTCTTTGTTATACTCGATCAGTCGACATTGTTATACTCGATCAAGGGGCTTTGTTATACTCGATCAGGGAACTTTGTGATACTCGATCAGGGGCCTTTGTTATAGTCGTTCAGGGGAGTTTGTTATACTCGATCAGGGACTTTGTTATACTCGACCAGGGGAGTTTGTTATACTCGACAGGAGACTTTGTTATACTCGATCAGGGCCTTTGTTAAGCTCGATGAGGGCCTTTGTTATACTCGATCGCAGAGACTTTGTTATACTCGATCAGGGGACTTTGTTATATACTCGATCAGGGGGCTTTGTTATACTCGATCAGGGGGCTTTGTTATACTCGATCAGGGAACTTTGTTATACCCGATCAGGGGACTTTGTTATACTCGATCAGGGGACTTTGTTATACTCGATCAGGGGACTTTGTTATACTTGATCAGGGGAGTTTGTTATACTCGATCAGGGGTGTTTCTTATAATTCTACCAGGGGTGTTTCTTATAATTCTACCAGGGGACTTTGTTTTACTCGATCAGGGGACTTTGTTATACTCGATCTGGGGAGTTTCTTATAATTCTACCAGGGGACATTGTTATACTCGATGAGGGGCCTTTGTTAAACTCGATAAGGGGCCTTTGTTATACTCGACCAGGGGACTTTGTTATACTCGATCAGGGGCCTTTGTTATACTTGATCAGGGGGCTTTGTTATACTCGATCAGGGGACATTGTTATTCTCGATAAGGGGGACTTTGTTATACTCAATTAGGGGATTTGTTATAGCAGATCAGGGAACTTTGTTATACTCGTTCAGGCGCTTTTGTTATATTCGATTAGGGGGCTTTGTTTTACTCGATCAGGGGCCTTTGTTATAATCGTTCAGGGGACTATGTTATACTCGAACAGGGGACCTTGTTATACTCGATCAGGGGACTTTGTTATACTCGATCAGGGGATTTTCTTATATTCAATGAGGGACTTTGTGATTCTCGATCATGGGACTTTGTTATACTCGATGAGGGGCCTTTGTTATACTCGATGAGGGGACTTTGTTCTACTCGATCAGGGTTATTTGTTATACTCGATCAGGGGACTTTGTTATATTCGATGAGGGGACTTTTTTATACTCGATCATGGGACTTTGTTATACTCTATGAGGGGGCTTTGTTATCCTCGATCAGGGAACTTTATTATACTCGGTGAGGGGACATTGTTATACTGGATCAGGGGACTTTGTTTTACTCGATGAGGGGGCTTTGTTATACTCGATCAGGGGACTTTGTTATACTCGATCAGGGGCCATTGTTATACTCGATAAGGGGCCTTTTTATACTCGATCAGGGGACTTTGTTATACTCGACCTGGGACTTTGTTATACTCGCTTTGGGGGCCTTTGTTATACTTGATCATGGGGCTTTGTTATACTCGATCAGGGGACTTTGTTATTCAAGAAAAGGGGGGCTTTGTTATACTCAATCAGGGAGCTTTGTTATACTCGATCAGGGGAGTTTGTTTTATTCGATGAGAGGACTTTTTTATACTCGATCATGGGACTTGTTATACCCGCATCAGGGCCTCGGTTATACCTCGATCAGGGACTTTGTTATACCTCGACCAGGGGACTTTGTTATACCCGGATCAGGGGCCTTTTGTTATCCTTTGATCAGGGGGCTTTGTTATACTTGGATCAGGGACTTTGTTATTCTCGCCTGGTGGGCGACTTTGTTATACTCGACCAGGGACTTTGTTATACTCCGATCAGGGGCCTTGTTATACCTGTTCAGGCGACCTTTTGTTATACTCCGATCAGGGACTTTTTGTTATACCTCGATCAGGGACTCTTTGTTATACTCGATCAGCCTTGCCGAACCTCGATCAGGGTCCTTTGTTGGCAATTATACTCGATCAGGGGACTTTGTTATACTCGACCAGGGGACTTTGTTATACTCGATCTGGGGCCTTTGTTTTACTTGGTCAGGGGCCTTTGTTATACTCGATCAGGTGTCTTTGTTATACTCGACCAGAGGACTTTGTTATCCTCGATCAGGGGACTTTGTTATACTCGATGAGCGGGCTTTGTTATACTGGGATCAGGGGACATTGTTATAGACTTTTAGGGTCCATTATTATACACGAGCAGGGGCCTTTGTTATACTCGTTCAGGGGACTTTGTTATACTCGAAAAGGGGACTTTGTTATACTCGATCTATGGCCTTTGATATACTTGATCAGGGGACTTTGTTATAGTCGACCAGGGGACTTTGTCATACTCGATCAGGGGACTTTGTTATTCTCGATCATGGGCCTTTGTTAAACTCGATTATGGGACTTTGTTATACTCGACCAGGGACTTTGTTATACTCGATGAGGGGCCTTTGTTATACCTGATCAGGGGGCTTTGTTATACTCCATCAGGGGACATTGTTATTCTCGATAAGGGAGATTTGTTATACTCAATTAGGGGACTTTGTTATACTTGATCAGGGAACTTTGTTATACTCGATCAGGGGCCTTTATTATACTCGTTCAGGCGCTTTTGTTATATTCGATCAGGGGGCTTTGTTATACTCGATCAGGGGCCTTTGTTATAATCGTTCAGGGGACTATGTTATACTCGAACAGGGGACCTTGTTATACTCGATCAGGGGACTTTGTTATACTCGATCAGGGGACTTTGTTATTTTCGATGTGGGACTTTGTTATTCTCGATCATGGGACTTTGTTATACTCGATGAGGGGCCTTTGTTATACTCGATGAGGGGACTTTGATCTACTCGATCAGGGGAATTTGTTATACTCGATCAGGGGACTTTGTTATATTCAATGAGGAGACTTTTTTATACTCGATCATGGGACTTTGTTATTTTCGATGAGGGACTTTGTTATTCTCGATCATGGGACTTTTTTATACACGATGAGGGGCCTTTGTTATACTCGATGAGGGGCCTTTGTTATACCCGATCAGGGGACTTTGTTATAATTGATCAGAGGACTTTGTTAAACTCTATGAGGGGGCTTTGTTATCCTCGATCAGGGAACTTTATTATACTCGGTGAGGGGACATTGTTATACTGGATCAGGGGACTTTGTTTTACTCGATGTGGGGGCTTTGTTATACTCGATCAGGGGACTTTGTTATACTCGATCAGGGGCCTTTGTTATACTCGATCAGGGGCCTTTGTTATACTCGATCAGGGGACTTTGTTATACTCGACCTGGTACTTTGTTATACTCGATTTGGAGCCTTTGTTATACTTGATCAGGGGGCTTTGTTATACTCGATGAGGGGACATTGTTATTCTCGATAAGGGGGACTTTGTTATACTCAATTAGGGGACTTCGTTATACTCGATCAGGGAACTTTGTTATACTCGATCAGGGGCCTTTGTTATACTCGTTCAGGCGCTTTTGTTATATTCGATCAGGGGGCTTTGTTATACTCGATCAGGGGCCTTTGTTATAATCATTCAGGGGACTATATTATACTCGATCAGGGGACTTTGTTATTTTCGATGAGGGACTTTGTTATTCTCGATCATGGGACTTTGTTATACTCGATGAGGGGCCTTTGTTATACTCGAAGAGGGGACTTTGTTCAACTCGATCAGGGGAATTTGTTATATTATATCAGGGGACTTTGTTATATTCGATGAGGGGACTTTTTTATACTCGATCATGGGACTTTGTTATACTCGATGAGGGGCCTTTGTTATATTCGATGAGGGGCCTTTGTTATACCCGATCAGGGGACTTTGTTATAATTGATCAGAGGACTTTGTTAAACTCTATGAGGGGGCTTTGTTATCCTCGATCAGGGAACTTTATTATACTCGGTGAGGGGACATTGTTATACTGGATCAGGGGACTTTGTTTTACTCGATGAGGGGGCTTTGTTATACTCGATCAGGGGACTTTGTTATACTCGATCAGGGGCCATTGTTATACTCGATAAGGGGCCTTTTTATACTCGATCAGGGGACTTTGTTATACTCGACCTGGGACTTTGTTATACTCGCTTTGGGGGCCTTTGTTATACTTGATCATGGGGCTTTGTTATACTCGATCAGGGGACTTTGTTATTCAAGAAAAGGGGGGCTTTGTTATACTCAATCAGGGAGCTTTGTTATACTCGATCAGGGGAGTTTGTTTTATTCGATGAGAGGACTTTTTTATACTCGATCATGGGACTTTGTTATGCTCGATCAGGGGCCTTTGTATGCTCGATCAGGGGACTTTGTTATACTCGACCAGGGGACTTTGTTATATATACTCGATCAGGGACGCTATTTATATTTGATCAGGGCTTTGTTATACTTGATCAGGGGACTTTGTTATTATTCTCGATAATGGGGTCTTTGTTATGATCGATCGAGCTTTGTTATATGATCAGGGGGCTTTGTTATACTCGATCAGGACTTTGTTATTCTCGTTAGGGTCTTTGTTATATACTCGATCAGGGGAGCTTTTGTTATACTCGATCAGTGAACTTTGTTATACTCGATCAAAGGGCCTTTGTTATACTCGTTCAGGCGACTTTGTTATACTCGACCAGGGGACTTTGTTATACTCGATCCGGGGACTTTGTTAAACTCGATTAGGGTCCTTTGTTATACTCGATCAGGGGACTTTGTTATACTCGATCAGGGAACTATGTTATTCTCGATCAGGGGTCTTTGTTATACTCGATCAGGGAACTTTGTTATACTCGATCAGGGGCCTTTGTTATAATCGTTTAGGGGACTTTGTTATACTCGACCAGGGGACTTTGTTATACTCGATCTGGAGCCTTTGTTATACTTGATCAGGGGGCATTGTTATACTCGATCAGGGGACTTAGTTATTCTCGATAAGGGGGACTTTGTTATACTCGATCAGGGAAATTTTGTTATACTCGATCATGGGCCTTTGTTATACTCGATCAGGGGACTTTGTTATACTCGATCAGGGGCCTATGTTATACCACATCAGGGGGCTTTGTTATACTCGATCAGGGGCCTTTGTTATACTCGTTCAGGCGTCTTTGTTATACTCGACCAGGGGACTTTGTTATACTCGATTAGGGGCCTTTGTTAAACTCGATCAGGGGCCTTTGTTATACTCGATCAGGGACTTTGTTATACTCGATCAGGAGACTTTATTATTCTCGATAAGGGGGACTTTGTTATACTCGATCACAAAAACTTTGTTATACTCGATCAGGGGCCTTTGTTATAATCGTTCCCGAGGACTTTGTTATACTTTCGTCAGGGGTTTGTTATACTTGACGGGGAGTTTGTTATACTCGACCAGGGACTTTGTTATACTCGATCAGGGGCCTTTGTTAAACTCGATGAGGGCTTTGTTATACTCGATCAGGGGACTTTGTTATATACTCGATCAGGGACTTTGTTATACTCGTCAGGGAACTTTGTTATGCTCGATCAGGAACTTTTGTTATACTCGATCAGGGGACTTTGTTGCATAATCGGTAGGGGGACTTTGTTATACTCGATCAAGGGACTTTGTTATACTTATTGAGGGGCCTTTGTTATACTCGATTAGAGGCCTTTGTTATACTCGATCAGGGGACTTTGTTATACTCGATCAGGAGACTTTGCTATACTCGATCAGGGGACTTTGTTATACTCGAACAGGGGACTTTGTTATACTCGATCTGGGGCCTTTGTTATACTTGATCAGGGGCCTTTGTTATAATCGTTCAGGGGACTTTGTTATACTCGATCAGGGGACTTTGTTATACTCGATCAGGGGACTCTGTTATACTCGATCAGGGGAGTTTCTTATAATTCTACCAAGGGACTTTGTTATACTCGATGAGGGGCCTTTGTTAAACTCGATAAGGGGCCTTTGTTATACTCGACCAGGGGACATTGTTATACTCGATCAGTGGATTCTGTTAAACTCGATTAGGGGCCTTTGTTATACTCGATCAGGGGACTTTGTTATACTCGATCAGGGGGCTTTGTTATACTTGATCCGGGGGCTTTGTTATACTCGATCAGGGGACTTTGTTATTCAAGATAAGGAGGGCTTTGTTATACTCGATGAGGGGGCTTTGTTATATTCGATCAGGGAACTTTGTTATACTCGATCAGGGGCCTTTGTTAAACTCGTTCAGGTGTCTTTGTTATACTCGACCAGGGGACTTTGTTATCCTCGATCAGGGGACTTTGTTATTCTCGATAAGCGGGCTTTGTTATACTCGATCAGGGGACATTGTTATAGACTTTTAGGGTCCTTTGTTATACTCGATCAGGGGCTTTTGTTATACTCGTTCAGGGAACTTTGTTATACTCGAAAAGGGGACTTTGTTATACCCGATCTAGGGCCTTTGTTATACTTGATCAGGGGACTTTGTTATACTCGACCAGGGGACTTTGTCATACTCGATCAGGGGACTTTGTTATACTCGATCAGGGGGCTTTGTTATACTTGACCAGGGGACTTTGTTATACTCGATCTGGAGCCTTTGTTATACTTGATCAGGGGGCTTTGTTATACTCGATCAGGGGACTTAGTTATTTTCGATAAGGGGGACTTTGTTATACTCGATGAGGGGGCTTTGTTATACTCGATCAGGGAAATTTTGTTATACTCGATCATGGGCCTTTATTATACTCGATTAGGGGAATTTGTTATACTCGACCAGGGGACTTTGTTATACTCGATGAGGGGCCTTTGTTATACTTGATCTGGGGGCTTTGTTATACTCGATCAGGGGACATTGTTATTCTCGATAAGGGGGACTTTGTTATGCTCAATTAGGGGTTTTGTTATACTCGATCAGGGAACTTTGTTATACTCGATCAGGGGCCTTTGTTATACTCGTTCAGGCGCTTTTGTTATATTCGATCGGGGGCTTTGTTATACTCGATCAGGGGCCTTTGTTATAATTGTTCAGGGAACTATGTTATACTCGAACAGGGGACCTTGTTATACTCGATTAGGGGACTTTGTTATACTCGATCAGGGGACTTTGTTATATTCGATGAGGGACTTTGTTATTCTCGATCATAGGACTTTGTTATACTCGATGAGGGGCCTTTGTTATACTCGATGAGGGGACTTTGTTCTACTCGATCAGGGGAATTTGTTATACTCGATCAGGGGACTTTGTTATATTCGATGAGGGGACTTTTTTATACTCGATCATGGGACTTTGTTTTACTCGATGAGGGCCTTTGTTATACTCGATCAGGGGCCTTTGTTATACCCGATCAGGGGACTTTGTTATAATTGATCAGAGGACTTTGTTAAACTCTATGAGGGGGCTTTGTTATCCTCGATCAGGGAACTTTATTATACTCCGTGAGGGCACATTGTTATACTGGATCAGGGGACTTTGTTTTACTCGATGAGGGGGCTTTGTTATACTCGATCAGGTGACGTTGTTATACTCGATCAGGGGCCTTTGTTATACTCGATCAGGGGCCTTTGTTATACTCGATTAGGGGACTTTGTTATACTCGACCTGGGACTTTGTTATACTCGATTTGGAGCCTTTGTTATACTTGATAAGGGGGCTTTGTTATACTCGATCAGGGGACTTTGTTATTCTCGATAAGGGGGACTTTGTTATACTCGATGAGGGGGCTTTGTTATACTCGGATCAGGGAACTATGTTATACTCTCGATCAGGGCCTTGTTATTTCTCGCGATCAGGGACTTTGTTATACCCGCCGACCAGGGACTTTGTTATACTCGATCAGGACCTTGTTGATACTCTTGATCAGGGGGCTTTATTATACTCGGGATCAGGGGATTTTGTTATTCTATATAAGGGTTCCTTTGTTATACTCGATCAGGGGACTTTGTTATACTCGATCAGGGAACTTTGTTATACTCGATCAGGGGCCTTTGTCATAATCGTTCAGGGGACTTTGTTATACTCGACCAGGGGACTTTGTTATACTCGATCTGGAGCCTTTGTTATACCTGATCAGGGGGCTTTGTTATACTTGATCAGGGGACTTATTTATTCTCGATAAGGGGGACTTCGTTATACTCGATGAGAGGGCTTTGTTATACTCTATCAGGGAAATTTTGTTATACTCGATCATGGGCCTTTGTTATACTCGATTAGGGGACTTTGTTATACACGACCAGGGGACTTTGTTATACTCGTTATGGGGCCTTTGTTATACTTGATCAGGGGGCTTTGTTATACTCGATCAGGGGACATTGTTATTCTCGATAAGGGGGACTTTGTTTTACTCAATTAGCGGGCTTTGTTATACTCGATCAGGGAACTTTGTTATACTCGATGAGGGGCCTTTGTTATACTCGATCTAAGGCGTTTGTAATACTCGATCAGGGGACTTTGTTATACTCGATCAGGAGAATTTGTTATACTCGATCAGGGGCCTTTGTTATAATCGTTCAGGGGACTTTTTTATACTCGACCAGGGGACTTTGTTATACTCGATCTGGAGCCTTTGTTATACTTGATCAGGGGGCTTTGTTATACTCGATCAGGGGACTTAGTTATTCTCGATAAGGGAGACTTTGTTATACTCGATGGGGGGGCTTTGTTATACTCGATCAGGGAAATTTTGTTATACTCGATCATGGGCCTTTGTTATACTCGATCAGGGGACTTTGTTATACTCGATCAGGGGCCTTTGTTATACTTGATCAGGGGGCTTTCTTATACTCGATCAGGGGACTTTGTTATTCAAGATAAGGGGGCCGGTTATACCAGATCAGGGCTTTGTTATACTCTGATCAGGAACTTTGTTGCATTTCCGATCAGGGCCTTTTGTTATACTCTGTTCAGGCGTCTTTTGTTATACTCGACCAGGACTTTGTTATACTCGACTAGGCCTTTTGTTAAACTCTGATGAGGGCCTTGTTATACTCTGGATCAGGGGACTTTGTTATACTCGATTAGGGGACTTTGTTATACTCGACCAGGGAACTTTGTTATACTCGATCAGGGGCCTTTGTTATACTTGATCAGGGGGCTTTGTTATACTCAATCATGGGACATTGTTATTCTCGATAAGGGGGACTTTGTTATACTCAATTAGGGGGCTTTGTTATACTCGATCAGGGGCCTTTGTTATAATCGTTCAGGGGACTATGTTATACTCGAACAGGGGACCTTGTTATACTCGATCAGGGGACTTTCTTATACTCGATCAGGGGACTTTGTTATATTCGATGAGGGACTTTGTTATTCTCGATCATGGGACTTTGTTATACTCGATGAGGGGCCTTTGTTATACTCGATGAGGGGACTTTGTTCTACTCGATCAGGGGAATTTGTTATACTCGATCAGGGGACTTTGTTATATTCGATGATGGGGCTATTTTATACTCGATCATCGGACTTTGTTATTTTCGATGAGGGGCCTTTGTTATACTCGATCAGGGGCCTTTGTTATACCCGATCATGGGACTTTGTTATAATCGATCAGAGGACTTTCTTATACTCTATGAGGGGGCTTTGTTATCCTCGATCAGGGAACGTTATTATACTCGGTGAGGGGACTTTGTTATACTGGATCAGGGTACTTTGTTTTACTCGATGAGGGGGCTTTGTTATACTCGATGAGGGGAATTGGTTATACTCGATCAGGGGCCTTTGTTATACTCGATCAGGGGCCTTTGTTATACTCGATCAGGGGACTTTGTTATACTCGACCTGGGACTTTGTTATACTCGATTTGGAGCCTTTATTATACATGATGAGGGGGCTTTGTTATACTCGATCAGGGGACTTTGTTATTCTCGATAAGGGGGACTTTGTTATACTCGATGAGGGGGCTTTGTTATACTCGATCAGGGAACTTTGTTAAACTTCCGGGATCAGGGCCTTTTTGTTATACTCTCGATCAGGGGACTTTGTTATACTCGACCAGGGACTTGTAATACTCGGATCAGGGCCTTTGTTATAATGGATCAGGGGCATTGTTATACTCGATCAGGGGACTTTTGTTATTCTCGATAAGGGCCTTTCTTATGCTCGATCAGGGGCTTTGTTACCAAGATAAAGGGGGCTTTGTTATACTCGATCAGGGGACTTTGTTACTCAAGATAAAGGGAGCTTTGTTATACTCGATCAGGGGGCTTTGTTATACTCGATCAGGGGACTTTGTTATATTCGATGAGGGGACTTTTTTATACTCGATAATGGGACTTTGTTATACTCGATCAGGTGCCTTTGTTATACACTATCAGGGGCGTTGTTATACTTGATCAGGGGACTTTGTTTTCTCGATAAGGGGGTCTTTGTTTTACTCGATCAGGGGGCTTTGTTATGCTCGATCAGGAGACTTTGTTATTCTCGATAATGGGGTCTTTGTTATACTCGATCAGGGGGCTTTGTTATACTCGATCAGGGAACTTTGTTATACTCGATCAAGGGCCTTTGTTATACTCGTTCAGGCGACTTTGTTTTACTCGAGCAGGGGACTTTGTTATACTCGATCAGAGGCCTTTGTTAAACTCGATTAGGGGCCTTTGTTATACTCGATCAGGGGACTTTGTTATACTCGATCAGGGGACTTTGTTATACTCGATCAAGGGACTATGTTATTCTCGATCAGGGGGCTTTGGTATACTCGATCAGGGAACTTTGTTATACTCGATCAGGGGCCTTTGTTATAATCGTTCAGGGGACTTTGTTATACTCGACCAGGGGACTTTGTTATACTCGATCTGGAGCCTTTGTTATACTTGATCAGGGGGCTTTGTTATACTCGATCAGGGGACTTAGTTATTCTCGATAAGGGGGACTTTGTTATACTCGATGAAGGGGCTTTGTTATACTCGATCAGGGAAATTTTGTTATACTCGATCAAGGGCCTTTGTTATACTCGATCAGGGGACTTTGTTATACTCGATTAGGGGCCTTTGTTATACTTGATCAGGGGGCTTTGTTATACTCGATCAGGCGACTTTGTTATTCAAGATAACGGGGGCTTTGTTATACTCGATCAGGGGGCTTTGTTATACTCGTTCAGGCGTCTTTGTTATACTCGACCAGGGGACTTTGTTATACTCGATCAGGGGCCTTTGTTAAACTCGATCAGGGCCCTTTGTTATACTCGATCAGGGGACTTTTGTGCTCTTTCGATCAGGGCTTTGTTGCTCTCGATCCGCTTTGTTATACTCGATCAGGGGCCTTTGTTATAATCGTTCAGGGACTTTGTTATATACTCGATCAGGGACTTGTTATACTTGACCAGGGGGAGTTTGTTATACTCGACCAGGGGACTTTTGTTATACTCGATCAGGGCCTTTGTTAAGCGATGAGGGAGCTTTTTGTTATACTCGATCGAGGGGACTTTGTTATACTCGATCAGGGACTTTGTTATACTCGATCAGGGGGCTTTTATACTCGATCAGGGGACTTTGTTATACTCGATCAGGGGACTTTGTTATACTCGATCAGGGGACTTTGTTATACTCGATCAGGGGACTTTGTTATACTTATTGAGGGGCCTTTTTTATACTCGATTAGAGGCCTTTGTTATACTCAATCAGGGACTTTGTTATACTCGATCATGAGACTTTGTTATATTCGATCAGGGGACTTTGTTATACTCGACCAGGGGACTTTGTTATACTCGATCTGGGGCCTTTGTTATTCTTGATCAGGGGCCTTTGTTATAATCGTTCAGGGGACTTTGTTATACTCGATCAGGGGACTTTGTTATACTCGATCAGGGGACTCTGTTATACTCGATCAGGGGAGTTTCTTATAATTCTACCAAGGGACTTTGTTATACTCGATGAGGGGTCCTTTGTTAAACTCGATAAGGGGCCTTTGTTATACTCGACCAGGGGACATTGTTATACTCGATCAGTGGATTCTGTTAAACTCGATCAGGGGCCTTTGTTATACTCGATCAGGGGACTTTGTTATACTCGATCAGGGGGCTTTGTTATACTTGATCCGGGGGCTTTGTTATACTCGATCAGGGGACTTTGTTATTCAAGATAAGGAGGGCTTTGTTATACTCGATGAGGGGGCTTTGTTATATTCGATTAGGGAACTTTGTTATACTCGATCAGGGGCCTTTGTTATACTCGTTCAGGTGTCTTTGTTATACTCGACCAGGGGACTTTGTTATCCTCGATCAGGGGACTTTGTTATTCTCGATAAGCGGGCTTTGTTATACTCGATCAGGGGACATTGTTATAGACTTTTAGGGTCCTTTGTTATTCTCGATCAGGGGCCTTTGTTATACTCGTTCAGGGAACTTTGTTATACTCGAAAAGGGGACTTTGTTATACTCGATCTAGGGCCTTTGTTATACTTGATCAGGGGACTTTGTTATACTCGACCAGGGGACTTTGTCATACTCGATCAGGGGACTTTGTTATAATCGATCAGGGGGCTTTGTTATACTCGACGAGGGGACTTTGTTATACTCGATCTGGAGCCTTTGTTATACTTGATCAGGGGGCTTTGTTATACTCGATGAGGGGACTTAGTTATTTTCGATAAGGGGGACTTTGTTATACTCGATGAGGGGGCTTTGTTATACTTGATCAGGGAAATTTTGTTATACTCGATCATGGGCCTTTATTATACTCGATTAGGGGAATTTGTTATACTCGACCAGGGGACTTTGTTATACTCGATGAGGGGCCTTTGTTATACTTAATCAGGGGGCTTTGTTATACTCGATCAGGGGACATTGTTATTCTCGATAAGGGGGACTTTGTTATACTCAATTAGGGGACTTTGTTATACTCGATCAGGGAACTTTGTTATACTCGATCAGGGCCTTTGTTATACTCGTTCAGGCGCTTTTGTTATATTCGATCGGGGGCTTTGTTATACTCGATCAGGGGCCTTTGTTATAATTGTTCAGGGAACTATGTTATACTCGAACAGGGGACCTTGTTATACTCGATCAGGGGACTTTGTTATACTCGATCAGGGGACTTTGTTATATTCGATGAGGGACTTTGTTATTCTCGATCATGGGACTTTGTTCTACTCGATGAGGGGCCTTTGTTATAATCGATGAGGGGACTTTGTTCTGCTCGATCAGGGGAATTTGTTAAACTCGATCAGGGGACTTTGTTATTTTCGATGAGGGGACTTTTTCATACTCGATCATGGGACTTTGTTATACTCGATGAGGGGCCTTTACTCGATCAGGGGACTTTGTTATACCCGATCAGGGGACTTTGTTATAATCGATCAGAGGACTTTGTTATACTCTATGAGGGGGCTTTGTTATCCTCGATCAGGGAACTTTATTATACTCGGTGAGGGGACTTTGTTGTACTGGATCAGGGGACTTTGTTTTACTCGATCAGGGGCCTTTGTTATACTTGATCAGGGGCCTTTGTTATACTCGATCAGGGGACTTTGTTATACTCGACCTGGGACTTTGTTACACTCGATTTGGAGCCTTTGTTATACATGATCAGGGGGCTTTGTTATACTCGATCAGGGGACTTTGTTATTCTCGATAAGGGAGACTTTGTTATACTCGATCTGGGGGCTTTGTTATACTCGATCAGGGAACTTTGTTATACTCGATCAGGGGCCTTTGTTATACTCGATCAGGGGACTTTGTTATACTCGACCTGGGGACTTTGTTATACTCGATCAGGGGCCTTTGTTATACT